>NC_028457.1:18512023-18679675 GCF_000263155.2 Setaria italica | reverse complement strand
TCCAGAGATTTTTTGTCCTGAAAATATGTAGGGTGTGGGCATGGGATTCGGACCCTCAACCTCCAACCTTGTGGGGAGCTTTCTGCCATCCCCGCCTACACAGCACCTATGACTACTTATTGGGAGCAATCCTTTGTACAAACTCGGGCGAGATCATTTTATCCCAGTTGGAAACACCAACGGAGACAAAGGGCCGCCTTTTATCCCGGTTGGTGTTTCAAACCGGGATAAAAGGCCTCTCAGAGTCTTTTTTTTCCACTAGCCTTTGCAACTGGGATAAAAGGTCCCGGTTGGTGAGCTCCCCACCAGTGACTGAGCTTTAGTCGCAGTTGGTGAACCTTTTGTACCGAGCCAACTTTAAACCGGGAAAAAATAGGGTGCATGGAAGGTGAATTCTCTACTAGTGAATCATTTTCAACAGATGAACCATGATCACGTCAGGTCATTAGCTAGTGTTGCATTATTTATACTTTTCGAGAAGAAATACTAGCAAACTGATCACCTAGTAAGGTTCCTTATAGTTAGATCTTACTCACCCGGGTTTAAGTCCTCGAGTCGGCGCGGATGCTAGTGTTTTCGTAAAACCTCTACCTTTCATGGTTGTCCTTTTGTCATTGTAGGGAATGGGCGCATCACTCCTTCCACTTAGACTGTCTCGTACGTTGCCTTCTCCGTCTTTGCTTCCAAGCAATGCTTCCTGTCCTTCCTATACACTACAAGAAAACTGAGTATTCGTCCCGGTTGGGTTTCCCCCGGTACTCATAGGAGCATTAGTACCGGGCCTAACGGCTAGTCCCCCAGGACGTCCTGTGAGGGACTTTAGTACTGGATGGAGGCTTCACCCGATACTAAAGGTTATCAATTAGTACCGGTTGAAGCCTCCAACTAGTACTAATATGCCTGAGGGCCTTTAGGAGGATGGAAGATGATGATGAAGATGATAACTACGTTCCGAACTAGACTCAAGGAGGTGCCTTTGCAGATGCTGCAATGGGTGAGGCTGAAGAAGAGACGGTGTCAAAAGAAGGTCCTACTGATGATCTAGGTCAGGTGTTGCGAGATGCAAAGAAAGACTCAAAATATGGAGTCAAAGATGTTTGAGCGTATGTTAGATGATCATAAAAAAAATGTTATACCCAGATTGCAAACATGGGCTCTGGTAGCCAACCTATTGTGAACAATAAGGATGGACATGCACCCATGTGGAAGAAGTCTATATTTTGGGAGCTACCTAATTGTGAAGTCCTTGAGGTCCGTAATGCAATCGATGTGATGCAGAAACTCTTTGCGTGAACATGCTTGACTTCCTGGGTACATGTGGAAAGGAAAAATATATAATTGAAGCACGTCGGGACCTGAAATGCATGAAATAATGAGATGACCTACATCTGGAAAATAGAAATGATGGACATTATTTACATCCTGTCAATTACACTCTCAGCAAGGAAGAGAAGGAAAGCATATTTGATTGCTTGAATAGTATCAAGGTTCCATTAGGTTACTCCTAGAATATATACAGGGAATAATAAATATTAAAGAGAAGAAATTCATAAATCTAAAGACCCATGACTGACACAATTGCTGCCTGTTGCACTGAGGGGTATTCTATCAAATAATGTGAGAATGAAAATCGTGAAGTTATGTGCATGCCTCAATATAATTTCTCAGAAGGCAATCCATCCAAACAATCTACTAAAGCTGCAGAATGACGTGGTGCAATGCCTTGTTAGCTTTAAGATAGTCTTTTCACCTCCCTTCTTTAATATCATGACCCACCTTCTAGTTCACCTTGTCGAAGAGATTTTTATTCTCGATCCTATATTTCTACACAATATGTTCCCTTTCGAGAGATTTATGGCAGTTCTGAAGAAATATGTTCGTAATCATGCCCGTCAAGAAGGAACCATCGCAAAGGGATATCGAATAAAGGAGGTCATTGAGTTTTTTATTGACTTTATTGATGACCTGAGTTCGATTGGAATTCCTGTATCATGCCATGAGAGGGGACTCAAGAGAAAGGGCACACTAGGGAAGAAAGCTCGGATGGACATCAATGAGATTAAATTTTGTAAAGCACACTTCATAGTCCTGCAACAATCATCCCTGGTGGCTCCATATATGGAGGAGCACAAGACTATTGTACAGTCCTTAAACCAGGGGAAGACTCAGGTCTGGATTACACATCATCACATTGAAACTTTCGCCTCTTGGTTGCGACGATGACTGATGGGTGAGGACATGATTGAAGAACAACTAGCATGGTTGGCTAGGGGTCCATCTATCTCAGTATCGACATTCCAAGGATACGAGATAAACGGGTACACATTTTACATGAGAGACAAGACCATAAGAGCACAAACCAAAATAGTGGTGTCCGTATAGATGCAATAGACAATAATGGAAAAAAAGATAGATACTATGGTGTCATTGAGAAGATATGGGAACTCGACTATGGATCTTTGAAAATCTCTCTATTTCGGTGCCAATGGGCGAAACTTATTGGAGGAGGCGTAACAACAGATAACTATGGGATGACAGTAGTGGATCTCAATAAGATTAGATATAGAGACGGACCATTCGTCATAGCCAATAATGTGACTCAAATTTTCTATGTGAAGGATATATCAAGCAAACCAAAGTAGTGTGCTAATAAGTCAGATGACCAGCCAAAGCACCACATAGTTTTACAAGGGAAAAGAAAAATAGTACATGTTATAGCCATGGTAAACATGTTAATAACACTACAAGCACTATTTTTCAAACTTTTTGCATGGTTAAAATATTTATTTTTCCTTATTTTTAAGTTAACACAAGTACTATGACCATTTATAACCTATGACTAAGTTAAAATTAGTAATTTTACTATGTTTGATATTTAACTACATCTAATGATTTTATAGTGTATATCTAATCAACATCAAGCTAGCAAACATTTTTTGCAATTTTATGAATGTTATTTGATTTACTACGCAATAAATTAATAGCAATTGTAAAAGAAAGTAAATAAAAACATGTTTAGGCAAGAAGCGAGAACAGTGGGCTACAAAGCCCTTTAGTACCATGTGCTAAAGGGGGCAATTTCGTCTTGGCGTGCTCGGCCCCCCTTTAGTATTGGGTTGGTAGCTGGACCCGGTACTAAAGGGTCGACTTTTAGTACCGATGCTAGCCAACATATGGTACAAAAGGGCCCATCGTCTTCCTCCCCTGTCGCTCAACAACACTTAGTGAAATTTTTCGATCGATGCCACCAGCCCTCTTCGGATCCTCCACGCTGCCGCCCCGACGTCCTCCCGCTCCTCCATGATGCGCGCCCCTATCATCGCATGCCACCATGTTGATGCAAAATCTTGGCTCCAGGCTTTTGTGTTGAACAACATGGAGGACTTGGGAGATTTGCTTAACTCCAGTGCAGCATCCAAATCAGCTCACCAAGGTGCAAGGCGTGCTAGTCAATTTGACCTTAAATTGACAAGGGAAACATTAAATTCCTAAGCCGATAGGCGGCTAAGCCTTCGAGCTCATTGACAGACGTTATTTGAATAAACACCACAATAGATAGAAATTATATAATCATGCGGTGTAAATAAATAAAAGCATTAATGACATGCACCATGAGCTATATGAGCCGACGGGCTAAGATAGATATAGTATAAAAAAGCAGCCATAAAAAGAGAACTTGTTAACAATGAGCACATCAGATAAACTAGCATATCTTAATGAATGTCATGAGACAGGACTGAGAGGACATTAACCTTAATTTATTAACCTAAAAAATTAGAACATGACAACAAAAACCTCTTGCCTACAGCTTACAAGCTGATTAAGCTAATGGATCTAATTAACATCATGATACGTATATTGAACTTGGACAAGGTAATACGAATAAGAGGACATTAACTTTAGCCTACTAACTTAACAGACTACCTTGAGGCAACAAGACCTCGTACGCGCACCTATCAGCTCAATGACGTCATCACGCCTCTGTGAGATATGGATGATACCCAGCCGATGCATTGGCTCTCAATGGTAACGTTATGACGTTAACGATCAGATGGCTAGCAGTACGAGGGGTAGCAGCAAAGATCTATCAGACCTAGCATATGTAAAGCAAATAAAGCATGCAATATCTAAACAGCCGAAACCATCAGACAACTGGTTAATGCTTAAACAAGATGAAGGAGCCAATAAAGACCGCCTAATCAAATCTAAGTCATTCGATAACTGTGAGTACTTGATAAAACTAAGTGGTCAATACGATACAATTTAACAAAATCAAACAACTCGATAACTATGTACAATGTTGAAGACAAATATAATATTTGACAAAGCCTAGAAAGTTCTATTTACAATGTAAGTTAACTCGATAACTAGCCACACGATAAAAGATCAGAATATTGGACGATGTCTAGAAAGTTCTGATATAGATAATGTGATGACCGGGTGACATTACTTACAAGTTCACCTGAGATCGAAGCTGATGCAGCCCTGCATGCAACAAGAAACTCATTTGTTTCCACTCTACTCCTACTCCTAGGGTTTTGGCAGCGTGACGCTGAATGGTTGTATTGATTGATTGATGATTATTTTTTACAATCCTAGAGCAATCTAAAATCCTAGTCGGTTATGATATGAACCGATACAAACAAGCCTAAAAACTACTAAATATAAATCTCCACACTTGCCCTTATTTGGTGGAGTCATTTTTCACTTCAAATCGGATTCCTCCCGATTTTCTATCGGCTTTTAGGACCCGATCACCCGTGGTGGGTCTTGATCAACATCAAGTCGCCAACATACTTTTTCTCTCTCCAGCATCGGTTGTCAAAACCTTATCTTCTTCAGTTGACTCTAGTCAAAAACCGGTGTCAACACGCCACCACTGCGTGCCCCCATCATCGTGAGCCGCCATCGTCTCGCTCCAGCCCCGTCGTGTCGCCCCTCCACGACATTGGCGCCGTCCCCCTCCCAGCCCCCAGCGCCTATCCCGACCGTCGCGGCCCTGCCACTTCGATCCTTTCCTGTTGCCACCGTGCGGCCCAACCGGCCCGCGGCTAGCCACTCCCGAGTGGCCTGCTCGCCCGAGCCTCCACCGGTGGCCACCTCCACGCTAACGACCTCACGCTCGCCGCCGTTCTCGGCGCCGCCCATCCACATTCCTCGTAGGCCGCCGGCCGCCAGTACCTTCCTCTAGCACGCCGGCTGCGAGCCTCGTTTGTGCTGACGTAAGGCCACGGTCGGATGACGTCATCTTTTTCCTTTTTATTTCTAGAATATGTTAAAATAGTTAGAAATATAGAAAAAAGTTTAAAATAGCTAGAAATAATTGGAAAAATGTTAGAATATAGGAAAATAGTTATAAGTTGTTGGAAAAGCCTATTAATTGTAAATTATAGCTATGTACAACATTGATTGTGCCATATTAATTGATAGAAAATCCTGTCATTTATAGAAAATTCTAGAAAAAGTGATGGAAAATCCTATTAATTGTAAATTTGATCTATATATGTACAACATTGATTATACATCCATGTCATTTGTTGAAAAAGCATGTTAATTGTAGAAATGTGCATAAAATATTAGAAATTTGTTGATGCCTAATACTAATTCTTAAAATAATTCTTTTTATATTATAATAGTTACAAGATATTTGATGATGGTTATCAATGCCTAGCAATTCGTTGTAAATTTTTTTGCAGCCATTTATTGTAATAAATTGTACAAGTATATTTCATTCTTTTGTGTAGTCATTTTTTGTTAGAAAATGTATAAGTATTAGTCAATCATTTTTGTAGTCATTTATTGTAACCAAATATATAAATATTGGTCATTCGTTTTTGTAGTCATTTATTGTAACAAAATATATAAGTTATAGACATTTATTGTAAGAATTTGTTGATGCCTACTATTTTCTTAGAATAATTCTTTTTATATTATATTAGTTACAAAATTTGATGACGGTTGTCAATGACTAGCAATTCACTGTAAATATTTTTTAGTCATTCATTTTTGTACAATTTTATTTTAACAAAATGTATAAATATTAGTCATTCATTTTTGTACTCATTTATTGTAACAAAATGTATAAGTTATAGTCATTTGTAACAATTTGTTGATTCCTACTATTTCTTAAAAATAATTCTTTTTATATTACTAGGATCGTGCCCGTACATTTCTACGGGCAATAAATCATTCATATTGCAATACACATTGGATTAAACAGGACATGTGCATTCAACTTAACTTGTATGTGATCCAATGAGAATATTAACTGGAGAGAAAAACTAAATCATGGCCCTCTTTTACAATCTAGCAATATTATAGGATAGTTGTCCTGGATAAAGGAGATAACAGTACTGTAGCATTTCCTTCATCGGGTTTAGATGCAACTTAATAGTCTTGAAAACTGAGGCACTTAATAGAACAGACACAAAATGGAAACTTGGAGCGCTCCATCAACGAATATATGTTTTCAAAAACCAAGTGTCCTGAGCAGCATTATCCATACAGACTAAGTGCCAGTGGAACAGATTCATTGCAGTACCAGAAATGGGAACCCAGTTCGTTCGCCAATGCGAACCCAAAAATAGGTAAGCAATGATACATAACTGTTGCGAGCACATCTCTGGTTGAGAAAGATCAGTACAAAGATGACCAGGAACAATCCTTCATTCACTGAAAGATAATTATTGTGTTAAAAAGTTAATTGAGATATTAGCATTAAGAGTCAACTCTAATACATTCATTCTTTAGAAAATTTGTCCAGCATTCCTCTGAAAGATCAGAAATAAGAGGCAATGTCGTAGACATTCTACATTTATACTTTCCAGAAATATATGAGTGGAGGCTGAGGTTCTTGAGCTAGATTGATGGTAAAGCTAAAGATTTAGTCGAGGCAACTATGCCTTGAAAATTGCAAGTGCTAGCTTATCCAAAGGCTGGTAGTTAAACAAGATACCCATATATGATTTGATACCTAATAAACCAAAGTTTGCAACTAAACCCCGGATAATTTGTCTTGGAAGTTCATACATCCTATAGAACCACACTTCTATGCTTTCAAAGTTTCCAAAAAAATAGAAACAATAAGGAGTCCATACTTCACCTGACATGATTTGTGCGAGTACCTTCTACTGCATGTGGTGGCCAGTCTTGTGAGTACTTTGACAGACAAAATTATTGGTCAGTCAGAAGGAACGTGCTTTTGCTGTTATTACACAATTGATAGTACCGACATATATACAGGGCTAGCATAGCAATTTTCTCCCTGACGAGTGTTACTATACTGTCAAACATAGACCTTGTGAAAGTGGCAGCCAAGGTTGTCGAACAATTGAGTTAATTGCTGCTCAAGAACATAAGGCCATGCAGATCGTAGACAGCTAATTGGTTTTCACATTAAGATAAGGGTGCTGATTACAGTCTCCACACAGTGAGAGTAACATCAATGGTTATGGAGAAGATGAAGGGATGTCGACAAGGATCATAAAGTATCGTTTCCCCTTCATGATTTTTTGAAAGGCTAATTCAGAAATTATGAGAAGATGCCTTGCAGAGTGCAGACTGCGATATGAATGGTTATCGAGCACGAGTGGATTTTTAAAAGAACACAATTGTCAAAACACCTTATCGTAATTTTCTTCCCTTGCAATGGAAGAGCAGCAGCCTGCTATAGTCATGTGCGCAGCACTGCATTATATTGTCGTAAGAGAATAAGAAGTACAATACTTCCACGTGCAAGACCCGTGTGTTGCTATTCCCAAACAAAAACCAGTTAAAAGCATCAACATTTGTATTGCTAACTATTTGCAAGAAGTTGCCCAAAGAATAAGAAATCACAATCCAATATTCTCTATCTTAAATAGACCGATAAGTTGTAATATTCTAATAGAATACTAAGCTGACCAATTTCTATAAAGGATAGCTGAGAGACCAAGTTAAGAAGTAACTTAGTCTATTTGTGATGAGTGATTGACTAGATGATTTGAGGCTTTACCGGCTGAGTCCATATTCCATATATGCACTTGATTATGCTAACGGCTAACCAGATGTGTGAGTTGTGTTGTGGTGTTTGTATAAAATATATCTTGTGTGTTGTGTCTCTTAGCTTGTGATGTGCCTGTGTAGGATGCGATATGGCGGTCGAAGGCATGGGGTGAAGGTCAAGTGAAAGGTTCATGCTGATGTACTAAGGCTGTGAAGGGTGGACACGAGTAGGCTTGGACCGAGGGACCCGAGGAGTCTGGGCGGAGTCATTGGCGGTTCACATGGAGCACAAAAGAGCAAGAGTACATGGACGGTGATGGAGACGGCATCGGTCGAGTCAAGCGGGATAGAGGCAAATCGAGTAGGCGGCCTGGGAGCCTGGAGTGAAAGACTTGGAGGCGTTGAAGGCTTGGCGGAGGCCGGACACGTGTCAACATCAGTGAGTCACGTCTTGCAGAGCGTGCAAGAGGGTTTTACCTGTTGGAGGTATGCCCTAGAGGCAATCATAGAGATGATGATATTCCATTTGTATCCATGATTTGTATATTGTGTTCATTGAATATCCATTAAAGGCTACTTGAATTGATTTGCAATTATGTGAATTGTATGTGAAACTCTTTACTTGTATGGTTATTCTAAAGTTGTCCCTAGTCGGAGTTCATGTGAGGACGCACATGAATATTAGACTAGCGCATGTATTAGTTGATGACTATGTTTCACAAGTCATGGACATGGAGATGTTGAACTAATAATGTGGACACATGTGGAGACATGTGTTAGGACTGACCCAACACGAGAAGTAGTTCTCTCTTTAAACAACATATACGCTTTTTCCTTAGACCTGAGATTGTCGCATGTATTCTAGATGTGGATTGACCTACTTAGGGGCTATCAAACGCTACGCCGTAACAGGGTAGTTATAAAGGTAGCTTTCGGGTTTGTCAAGAAGCATGCTATGAGACATGGTCAATCAAGATGGGATTTGCCCCTCTCTGATTGAGAGTGATATCTCTGGGCCCCTCGAGTGATCGGATCAGAAAATGCATGGCCATGCTACGTACGGTTAAGAGTTAACCTACAAAGGGATTCCGAATCACAGGATCGAGAAAGAGCGGTCGGCTTGAAGCTAGACCAAATATCGTGAGGCAAAGGGAATAGCATGTATATTATGTTGTGATGGTTCGTCTGATATGATCTTCGTATGCGTATAGGAGTTGGCACGTCTTGCTAGAGGCCGCTACCGACTATTGGGCCGAGTAGGAGTACTCGGGCCATGTCTATACGTATCCGAACCCATAGGGTCGCACACTTAAGGGGCTGGAAGCCCAATTCGGATCTGATCCGAGTTGGATTAGGTTTAGGAGTACTAATGGGCCTCGGATCCAGAGGCCCATCAGGAACCTCTATAAATAGAGGGGTGGGGGCGCCCTAGGGTTTACACCTTTTTGGCTGAACAGACTTGCCGCGCCTCCCACGCCCTCGCCTGTTGCAACTCGCGGATCTAGCAGTCCGGCTTGCGACGCTTCCTCCCTGCACGTGTGGATACCTTGGAGGTGTTGCGCCTGCAGCACTTGGACGAGCCATCGACGAGCCGCCGACGAGCCACGACGAGCCGACGACGAGCCGCGGCACCGGAGGCGATCTTGCTGTGCCGTGGACGAGCTGCTGAGGAGCTGCTGGACGTGATCGACTACGTACGACTATGTTGATCGACTACGTACGACTACGTGATCATCTTCACTGCACCGACGCATATCTACATCTTCCGCACCAGTAGTGCGTCGAGTGGTAATCCCGTGATCCTTATACGGCAGTTCTTCCTGGTTATACGCGGTAGAAATTTTGATTTGCGCTAGCGTAGCCTACCTCGTATCCCAACAGTGGTATCAAGAGCCGTACCTGCTTAGTTTTGGATTCGGGATGTGTGCATATGGAGATATGCGAGTTCTCTGTTTTGATCTATGTCCTGATTTCGTGCCCTTGCTGCAATGGTAGTGTAACGACATACTCCTACTAGTCGGTTTCCGCCATCGGAGTTAAGTGATACACGTAAATCCAGTTGCAGTGAGGGAAGATCAATATGATTGGTCGAATCGAGATCCAGGGTCATACGCCAGGCGCATTAGATGTGCTATAGTAGATGGGATCTACTGCCGGGGTCGGGATTTTGCCGTATGCGCATGCTTCGGTAAATCAGCCGTAACTTTTCGGTACGATCTCGGATCGGGGTGATTTCTATACGAAAATTGATCTACAGAAAAAGTTACACATGAAATTCAACCGCTTCGCCGTTTTCGGCGAAATTAGATTTGCCAAATTCGGCTTGGAAGATGGAGTTTCGGGCCTCCGAAGTTTGGAACGTTAGGACGCCTAACTCTGTTTTGCAGGATGTATGTATGTATCTTGTGATCAGTATGGCCCCCTTGTGTATGTGATGCATGTGTGTAACTCATTCGTGACCTGCGTGTCGCGCGTACGGCAACACGGCAGGAGCCATATGTGTTGTCACTTTATTGTAATTAATGGTCTGCGTACCAATCTGTGATGATCCAAGCAACTATGTAATCTTCATTACTAGATTATTTACTAGCTATTAGGCGTAATAGCATGCTCTAGTTCTTGGAGGACTCATCACCAGGAGGATGGCGCACATGGAACATGGAGATGGAGATCACCATGGTGAACAGGTTCTATGGAGATGGAGATCACCATAAGAAAAACGGGCCATACTGTGTCACAACTGTGTGAATGTTATTCTATTTATGTTTTACTTTCTGCATGCTGTGATGTTAGAAGTAGAACGATCCCTCACAAAGTTTAAGTTAGTATGCCCTCCCAACTAAAACTTGCACCGTCCCATGTCTTGTACAATTAGTGGTGGGTCTATGAAATTAGGGTGCCACTAGTTTTCCTTGACTAGACGGGTTTGTGTCGGACACTTACACGCATAAGGGTTGGTTCGCTTAACGAGGTCATCTTAACGGTTAAGGACCTTGGGGCATAAAGGTTGGGCGCCGAGACATAGAGATGTCACCCAACAACAGGAGTCATATGTGATATGATTAGCAAAAGTTGCTTACCGATCTACCTCGTTTGCTAGCGGTGATGCTAAAGCTCACTAGTAGACTTGTTAGTTGTGGATCCTGAATCACTAAGTTTCAATAGAGGGATATTGATTTTAGTGGGAGTAGATTCTGTTAAAATAGTTTAATGTAATTTGCTCTATCATGGATACGTTTGTCTTAGTGTATTTTGCATTACTTTTGTTGTAGATTAAATGGCACCTAGCAACACCACCACATCGTTTGCTTTGCGTTCGGTCCTTGAGAAGGACAAGTTGAATGGAACAAACTACTCGGATTGGATCCGCAACCTGAGAATTGTTCTCAGGGCTGAGAAAAAGGAAGATGTTCTAGACAACCCACTACCAGAAGAACCTGCTGAGGATGCACCCGCTGCTGCTAAGAATGCTTACAAGAAAGCATGTGATGCTAACCTCGAAGTAAGCTGCCTTATGCTTGCTTGCATGGAACCTGAGCTGCAGATGCAGTTCGAAACAAACCATGAGGCGCACGATATGATCGTGGCGCTTAGAGACATGTTCCAAACACAGGCCAGGACTGAAAGGTTCAATGTGTCTAAGGCCTTTGTTGAGAGCAAGCTAGCAGAAGGCGCAGCAGTAGGACCACACGTAATCAAGATGGTTGGTTACACTCAACGGTTGGAGAAGCTAGGCTTCCCACTGGGCCAAGAGTTGGCCACTGATTTCATTCTTTCGTCTCTTCCGCCTAGCTATGGGAACTTCATCTCGAACTACCATATGCATGGGACGGAGAAGGGTCTGAATGAGCTGTGTGGTATGCTCAAGACAGCAGAGGTTAACATTAAGAAAAGCGCTAGTACCAGCCATGTGATGGCGATACAGAACAAGCCCAGCTTTAAGAAGAAGGGCAATTCTTGGAAGAAGAAGGGCAAGGTTGGAACGTCCAAGCCAAACCCACCGCCCAAGGCTAAAGCTGGACCTGCTCCAGATAAAGAGTGCTTTTACTGTCATGAACTTGGTCACTGGAAGAGAAACTGCAAGCAGTACCTAGCTTCATTGAAGAACGGCGGAAGTAAGAGTACTTCTACCTCAGGTACGCTTGTTGTTTATGTTATAGACAACATATTTCTCGCTGATACAGTTATTAATTCTTGGGTATTTGATACCGGATCGGTTGCTCATATTTGCAATTCGATGCAGGGAATGATAAGAAGTAGAAGCGTGGAAAGAGGAGAAGTTGATTTCCGCGTGGGCAATAATGCAAGAGTTGCTGCTTTGACCGTCGGGACGATGCAACTCCACCTCCCGTCAGGATTTATTATGGAGTTGAATAATTGTTATTTTGTTCCTAGTTTAAGTCGAAATATTTTATCTCCTTCATGTTTGATGAAGGATGGTTATTCATTTGCGAGTGAAAACAATGGTTGTGTGATCTCTAAGAATAATATGTTTATGGCTTTTGCACCCATTGTGAATGGATTATTTGTTTTAAATCTTGATGGTTCACCTGTCTGTAATGTAAGTGCTAAAAGGCCTCGGCCTAATGATTTGAGTCCTACCTACTTATGGCATTGTCGTTTGGGTCATATAAGTGATAAGCGCATGAAGAAGCTCCATTCTGATGGACTTCTAACTTCGTTTGATTTTGAATCATACGAGACATGTGAGGCTTGCTTGCTAGGCAAGATGACCAAGACGCCTTTCACATGATTTCCTAAGAGAGCAGTAGACTTGTTGGAACTCGTACATAGTGATGTATGCGGACCAATGAGCACGACGGCTAGAGGAGGATTCCAATACTTCATAACTTTCACTGATGATTTTAGTAGATATGGCTATGTCTACTTGATGAGGCACAAGTCTGAGACCTTTGAAAAGTTCAAGGAATTTCAGAATGAAGTTGAAAATCAGCGTGGCAAGAAAATTAAGGCCTTACGATCTAATCGTGGAGGCGAGTATTTGAGCCACGAGTTTAGCAATCATCTAAAGAGTTGCGGAATTGTTCCACAACTTACGCCGCCTGGAACACCTCAGAGAAACGGTGTGTCCGAGCGACGTAATCGAACTTTGTTAGACATGGTTCGATCAATGATGAGCCAGTCGGACCTACCGTTGTCATTTTGGGGATACGCTCTAGAAACAACAGCTTTCACACTTAATAGGGTACCATCTAAATCCGTAGTTAAGACACCATATGAGATGTGGACTGGAAAGGTTCCTAGTTTGTCTTTTCTAAAGATTTGGGGATGTGAAGTGTTTGTCAAGCGACTTCAGTCGGACAAGATCACACCCAAGTCGGATAAGTGCATTTTCGTGGGATATCCAAAGGAAACTTTGGGATATTATTTCTACAACCGATCAGAAGGCAAAGTGTTTGTCGCTCGGAACGGGGTTTTCCTAGAGAAAGAGTTTCTCAAAGGAGAAAAGAGTGGAAAGACAGTGCATCTTGAAGAAGTTAAAGATGAGCCAATCGGGCAAGAATCAATGAGTGATGCTAATGTAGCAGAACAAGTTGAGATACCCATGGCAAGAGAAGCACCGCCACAACCACGAAGGTCGGCAAGGCTCCGCGAAATGCTGGAAATATTATTGTTGGACAATGATGAGCCTGCGACATATGCAGAAGCAATGATGGACCCAGACTCCGAAAAATGGTAGAGTGCCATGCAATCCGAAATAGAGTCCATGAGAGACAATCAAGTTTGGAACTTGGTTGACCCGCCTGATGGTGTTAAAGCCATAGAGTGCAAGTGGATCTATAAGAAGAAAAAGGACATGGATGGAAATGTTCACATCTATAAAGCACGACTTGTCGCAAAAGGTTTTCGACAAGTTCAAGGAGTTGACTACGACGAGACCTTCTCGCCCGTAGTGATGCTTAAGTCCATTCGGATTATTCTAGCTATAGCTGCATATTTCGATTATGAGATATGGCAGATGGATGTCAAGACAGCTTTCCTGAATGGAAACCTAGCTGAGGACGTGTATATGATACAGCCCGAGGGTTTTGTCGATCTGAAAAATGCTGGAAAGGTATGCAAGCTTCAGAGATCCATTTATGGATTGAAGCAAGCATCTAGGAGTTGGAACATTCGTTTTGATGAAGTGGTCAAAGGTTTTGACTTCACCAAGAACGAAGAAGAGTCTTGTGTTTACAAGAAGGTTAGTGGGAGCTCTGTAGTATTTCTAATCTTATATGTGAATGACATATTACTGATTGGAAATAACATTCCTATGCTTGAGTCCGTAAAGACTTCACTGAAAAATAGTTTTTCGATGAAGGACTTAGGGGAAGCGGCATATATTCTGGGTATTAAGATCTATAGAGATAGATCGAGAAGGCTTATAGGTTTAAGCCAAGATACTTACATTGACAAAGTGTTGAAGCGGTTCAGCATGGAAGAGGCAAAGAAAGGGTTCTTGCCTATGTCACATGGCATACATCTCAGCAAGACTCAGTGTCCTTCGACTGCTGATGAGCGGGATCGCATGAGTAGAGTGCCATATGCCTCGGCTATTGGATCTATCATGTATGCAATGATAAGTACTCGCCCAGATGTTTCATATGCGCTAAGTATGACAAGCAGACACCAATCTGATCCAGGTGAGAGTCACTGGACAACGGTGAAAAACATTCTTAAGTACTTGAGAAGGACTAAAGATATGTTCCTCGTCTATGGAGGTCAGGAGGAGCTCGTTGTAACAGGTTACACCGATGCTAGTTTCCAAACCGGTAGAGATGATTCAAAGTCACAATCAGGATTTGTGTTCACGCTAAATGGTGGTGCTGTTAGTTGGAAGAGTTCCAAGCAGGAGACGGTGGCCGATTCTACGACAGAAGCCGGGTACATCGCGGCTTCGGAAGCCGCGAAGGAAGGTGTTTGGATAAGGAATTTCCTCATTGAGCTTGGTGTGTTCCCGAATGCGTCCAGCCCATTGAATCTCTACTGTGATAACAATGGGGCAATTGCGCAAGCAAAGGAGCCAAGGAACCACCAGAAGAACAAACACGTAATGCGGCGATTTCATCTCATTCGAGACTTCGTTAACCGGGGTGAGATCAAGATATGCAAAATACACACGGATCTGAACATTTCTGATCCGTTGACAAAACCACTCCCGCAGGCTAAGCATGATGCGCATGTAAGAGCTATGGGTATTAGGTACCTTCTAGATTGACTCTAGTGCAAGTGGGAGACTGTTGGAGGTATGCCCTAGAGGCAATCATAGAGATGATGATATTCCATTTGTATCCATGATTTGTATATTGTGTTCATTGAATATCCATTAAAGGCTACTTGAATTGATTTGCAATTATGTGAATTGTATGTGAAACTCTTTACTTGTATGGTTATTCTAAAGTTGTCCCTAGTCGGAGTTCATGTGAGGACGCACATGAATATTAGACTAGCGCATGTATTAGTTGATGACTATGTTTCACAAGTCATGGACATGGAGATGTTGAACTAATAATGTGGACACATGTGGAGACATGTGTTAGGACTGACCCAACACGAGAAGTAGTTCTCTCTTTAAACAACATATACGCTTTGTCCTTAGACCTGAGATTGTCGCATGTATTCTAGATGTGGATTGACCTACTTAGGGGCTATCAAACGCTACGCCGTAACAGGGTAGTTATAAAGGTAGCTTTCGGGTTTGTCAAGAAGCATGCTATGAGACATGGTCAATCAAGATGGGATTTGCCCCTCTCTGATTGAGAGTGATATCTCTGGGCCCCTCGAGTGATCGGATCAGAAAATGCATGGCCATGCTACGTACGGTTAAGAGTTAACCTACAAAGGGATTCCGAATCACAGGATCGAGAAAGAGCGGTCGGCTTGAAGCTAGACCAAATATCGTGAGGCAAAGGGAATAGCATGTATATTATGTTGTGATGGTTCGTCTGATATGATCTTCGTATGCGTATAGGAGTTGGCACGTCTTGCTAGAGGCCGCTACCGACTATTGGGCCGAGTAGGAGTACTCGGGCCATGTCTATACGTATCCGAACCCATAGGGTCGCACACTTAAGGGGCTGGAAGCCCAATTCGGATCTGATCCGAGTTGGATTAGGTTTAGGAGTACTAATGGGCCTCGGATCCAGAGGCCCATCAGGAACCTCTATAAATAGAGGGGTGGGGGCGCCCTAGGGTTTACACCTTTTTGGTTGAACAGACTTGCCGCGCCTCCCACGCCCTCGCCTGTTGCAACTCGCGGATCTAGCAGTCCGGCTTGCGACGCTTCCTCCCTGCACATGTGGATACCTTGGAGGTGTTGCGCCTGCAGCACTTGGACGAGCCATCGACGAGCCGCCGACGAGCCACGACGAGCCGACGACGAGCCGCGGCACCGGAGGCGATCTTGCTGTGCACGTGGACGAGCTGCTGAGGAGCTGCTGGACGTGATCGACTACGTACGACTACGTTGATCGACTACGTACGACTACGTGATCGTCTTCACTGCACCGACGCATATCTACATCTTCCGCACCAGTAGTGCGTCGAGTGGTAATCCCGTGATCCTTATACGGCAGTTCTTCCTGGTTATACGCGGTAGAAATTTTGATTTGCGCTAGCGTAGCCTACCTCGTATCCCAACATTACCGGTTTGGCCTCAAAACCGGGGATGAGTCACGCCTGTGGGGCGTGCAAGAGGGTTTGACCGATTTGACCTCAAAACTGGGGGTGAGTCACGCCAGGTGGGTGTGTAGAGGGTTTGGGTGGTTGGACCTCAAAACCACCGCGTAGGCAGGTTTCCCGGTTTGGGCCTCCGAACCGGGGGTGAGTTTGGTGCAGCCAAACGGAGTCGAGTTGGAGGACGCATGACACCATCGCCAAGGTTGCGTCGAGACGAAGCTAAGTCGTGAAGGTGCTAGGTCCGTCCGATGAACGAAGAAAAAGTTGGAAGGTTTTGCCCCTAGGAAGTTTGGAGTTGTATGCTTAATGTAAGGGCATGTTGGACATTGGCCAAATGCCTATATATGTGTAGGAGCGCTATTTGGGGCAGCTATCCCTTTGGTTGTTTTGATGGGGTTTTTCTCATTTTTTTTGTGAGAGGCTTTGGTAGAGGGAGAGGGAGAGAGGTGAGGGATCTTTGTGTTGATCTTTTTGCCATCCTAGCTTAGATTGTGCTTAGGAGTGGCTTGTAATTGGACATGGTGGAGTAATACAAGAATCAATTTCGTGCTCAATTGTTTCTCCTTCTCAAGATTTGAAATTTGTCTTTTTCCCTATTTTCGGAGCATTTTTGGGTGAATTTTTGGATCTCACGATTGGCAGCATTTTGGGGTGTTTTTCTTTGGGCAAATCGGTGCTAGGACATGTGCAAGAACATCTAGGATGATCCCCTAGCAAATCCATGCACGAGCACCTTGGATTTTGAGATTTCCCGAAAATCCCCTTCTTGTGCTGTTCTCCAAATTCATGGAATCTTATGACCAATTCATAAGCTTTTCAACTTGAAACTTTGGGAACACATTTGGAATGTTGTTGTGAGGCTATAGTTCAAAATCCGTGATTTTTGGAGGTCATGTGGTTGAGTTTCAAATTTTTGGATTTTTCTTCTCTCCTCACGAAGGCTGAAATCTGTGATTTCGGAATAATCTGGAAGTAATTTCGGAAATTTCCGGACCTCCAGAAGTTTCCGAAGGTTTCTCCAGAAATCTCCAAAAATTCAAAATTTTCCGAAGGTTTGGCTGGATTTTTCCGCACAAAGGTGTTGTTTTTCAAAGTACTTCTTCTGGTACTCATTTGGACTCTTTGTTACTTCCACTATTCTCAAATTAGGTTCCTAGCATCATTCCTAGGTCCATTAGCTCGTGCATAGCTAAGTGGACTTGATTTTGCTAGAAGAGAGGATTGGGGGAGTTTAGCCGAAATTCTTGGAGAAAATTTGAATTGGCTCCCATTCACCCCCCCTCTAGTCGCCTTTCCGGTCCTTCAGTTGGTATCAGAGCTTGGTTAACGATCACACAACTTTAATCGGTTTTGTAATCCACAGGGCGACAAGATAAAGGGTGTTTGTGCTTGCAGATTTGGTTTTTGTGATTTGAGCTTGCTTTTTGGCTAATCCTAACCGGTGCTTTGAGCTATGGCAACAAGCTCTTCTTCTTGTGTTTCATTGTCCTCAAGTAGGAGGAGTTCGGAGATTGAGTTGGAACCAGAAGTGGAGGCGGTGATGGATCTCCTCGAGAACTACCAAGATGGTGATCTCACGAAGGGCGAGTTCTACCGCGGGCTAAGAGACATAAGCCAAGGTACGCTTGCAAAATGCATCATGGTTCTATGCAATCTTGTTGATGATTGTGATGATGAGAATAAGAGAAACATTGAGCTTTGTGTTGCTTTGCATAGGAAGAATGACAAGATGAAATATTCTCTTACTAGGTTGAAATGTGGGATTGCTCATTGGAAGTGACATGCTTTAAATCCTTGCAATTCTTGTGATGCCTTGCTTAGAAAGAATGATGAATTGAACTCTTCTCTTGATTTCTTGAAATCTGAAAATGACTTGTTGAAATTCAATGCCTCTATGCCATGCAATTCTTCTGTAGCTTTAAATAATGATTTTTGATAAGGCTAGAGATGAAATTGCTTTGTTGAAGTTAAATGGTTCTTTACCATGTGTTTCATGTGAGTCTTTGCTTGCTGAAATTAATGAACTAAAATTGACTCACATCACATGTGTAGATCAACTTGAGCATGCTAGGGCTTAAATTTGTGAAATGAAGTCTATACCTTGCAGCAGATGCTCTTTGGTGCTTGATGATAATGTTTGCCTTACTTCTTGTGATAATCATGATATAGTGCTTGATGTGAATGATGATGATTATTCATGCGGTCTTATATGCACATCATGCATTGAATTGGAAAATGAAGATTTGGCTTTGAAGCAAATGCGTGATGATATGAGCGTGAAGTTGGTTGAGCACAATGAGATGAGTGCCAACCTTGAGAAATAAAATGAACTCTTGCGTATCACATATGCTAAGTGCATTGGAAAGGAGATGGATAATTTCAGAAATGCTCCATGTGGTACATATAATCACCTCAAATTTGCAAATGAGGTTTTGGCCACAAGATGCAAGAGTCTTTGTGCTAAGTCTTTTGATTCTCACAATTTTTATCACTCCAATGTTGGTGTTTCCAAAATTGCTTCTTCTCAATCGGAGTTGGCTTCTTGTGTTGAGCGTGAGTCTTTGGACGATATCACTTGTGCTAGTGCCTTGGATAGCTCTTCTATAGCTACTCCTAAGGTTGTTGCTTCTTCTGGTATTGCCCAAGACAATTCAAGTGGCAAGGGTGCTTCTCACTTTTTTGGAACTCGTACTCCCAAACCGAAGTTCCATTGCACCTTTTGCAAGAAAGATGGGCATACCATTGAGTTTTGCTTTCACCATGTCAAGCATGAGCGATGTGTGCGTGCCAAAGCTTTTAGGAAGCCACATAGCCTTTCCCATGGCACGTGTGAACCTAATGCGGGCACCAAGTCAAATGGTATTATTGATGCTGTGAACCTAATGTGGGCACCAAGTCAAATGGTGTTATTAATGCTTCTTGCTCTATGTCCCAAGGGACCTCTGCTTGAATGAGAATGATGATTCATCCTCTTGGACCGTGCCTCCAAATAGGCCTTTGTACCATTTCTCTTATTGTGAGAAAGATGGGCATCAAGAGATTTTTTGTTATCGTCGTGTAACACAAATGCGGCGAACTCGTTCTTCTAGGCCTTTGGTTGTTCATAGCCCTGCTCATGGCTTGAACACTTGTGAGCCTTGCAAGAAGCCATATTTTATTGACGCGATTTATGACTCTTTTTCTAGTGAGTTAGGTCATGCTTGTGGACATGCTTCCAGTTTTTCTTATGTTGGTCCACGACATGTTTCTCATGGTGCTCGTGTTGGTTCTTCTCTTAAGACCTCGGGGCATCAATTGCCTTTTCGCTAGTGGTAGCACTCATTCTTCTTCTCGAGTTGCTCCTTTGAGGCATGGTTCCAAGGGTGTTTCAAAATCATCTCATTTGAACCGGTATTTGCATCATGCTAACCCATATGATAAGTTGAGTGCATCTTTTACCCGTGTGACTAAGTTTTGGATTCCCAAGTATATGCTTGCTAACCCTTTGGTATCCAAGACTCGATCTTCTTTGTCCCCTCATATGTAGGTACGGGGATGCGGGTGGAGAACATGAGCTCAAAGTGACCTGATCTTTTGCTTGAAGTGATCAAGACTTGAAGGTTCTCCACACCGTTTGGATGGCCCTCGAGAGGCCTTTGTACACTTGTATAGTGAGTTTTCCCTTCCATACTCTTGTGCTCACTTGTATACTATTTGCATGTGTTATCCTTGTATCATGCTGTGAATATACAATGGTAGGCTAGCCACCTTTTCATATTAGCATGTGTGATCTTCATGTATATCTTGTCATGCTAGCTTTGTAATATATCTTGGTGGATGATCCACATGAACATCGTGCCATGCTTTAGCTTAGTCTTTGTATTGGGTATGGCATATTGTTCATTTGGTATCATTTTAACTTAGTATCTTTGTATAATCCTTTGCACCTTGTTGACATGTTTGCTTGCCCAATCTTTTATTCATAAATGTAGAATCATGTTGCAATGCTTTAATTCCTCTCATTGGTATCATCATTGCATTGTGTGACATGAATTGAGCTTTATCTTGCTCTTGGACTTTCTTTGCCTTTGAGTTGCATTTTCTCTTCTTTTTGATTGGAGTTAGAGCTTTTCTTTTGCCCCTTCTTTTTCTAGATTTTCTTTGCTAGGTGTCTTTGGTTGAGGGGGAGTCAGCTTCATTCGAGGGGGAGTTTGGACCAAGACTTTCTTTGGTTTTTTATATCTACTTTTCATCTTTTAATTGGTATCACATTTGATCTTTCAATTGGATTTCATTTTATTCAAGTGATATCAATTTTTGATCCTTCAATTGGTATCTTTTCTATGGTACTCAATTGGATCCTTGGTGGTTCTTCTTTTGCCGCAGAGCTTTTCCTAGATTGGTTTGACCCTTCATGAGCTTTCTTGATTTGAGTCGAACCCCATCTCTTTTAGCATCGCATTGCATTTGTACCATATTGCACCTTGTACACTTTGCACTAGATGAGGTTCTCCTATATATCCTTAGCATTTCCTTATGCTATTTGTGAGCTAATGTATTGGTTGGTGATTATGTAGCAACGTGCAGCATATGCTCTTAATGATATTGTCATATAACCATGTTGAGCTAAATGCTTTTGTGAATCAAATGTTAATCTTGAATAATGAATTCTGAAATGCTTATCACCCATGACTAGCTACCTGTTTATGCATTGCTCTTGCTTGAGTGCTAGTTCCATGTTTAGCTTTTGCTTGGAATTCATATTCTTTTCAACTGGATCAAAGATCTAGGTACCATTGCAAATGTTTAGCCCCATGATGCATTCCTTGGGGAAGCATGGCTTCTTTGTGCCGCAAAGGCACTTCATGTAACTTGTTTAATGTGAATGATGAAAAATGATGATAAAAAATAATTCAGTAATTCACCAAGTTATTGTGCTTAATGTTGAGATCCTTGCTTGCTTAGTTGTTACATGATGTCTACCAAAAGAAGTAGGCACATGGTTTCAACAAGCCTTGACATGACTTGTGATGCATATGTGGGTGTTTGCAATGATCTCTTGTTGAGAATGTATCTTCCTTATATGAGCTTTAATGGCCTAGTTTAGTTCTTGCTTGAGTGATTCATGACTAGGTGCTTGCTCATGTGGTGATACTTTTATAAACTGCAAAACTTGTCAACTCGCTTCGTCTTTTGCTTATATCATAATATCCTCTTGATGGCGATGCAATTGCTCTGTATGATCTACCTTAAATTATCTCACTTGTAGCCTTTGTAAGTGCTTTGTGATATATTTGAGAAGCTTGGTAGGTTCTGCATCTCCTTATATACATTTTGTTCTCCCATGTGAATCTTGATGTTTGTATTTAAGGGGGAGTCTTGCATTTAAGTGGGAGTTTTGCATTTGAGGGGGAGCATGCATTATTTTGCTCTTGTGCATGCATTTCATTGTGGCATGTTTTTAAGGGGAGTACATGTGTTTAGGGGGAGCCTGTGAGCTTTGTGTGCTCTTTTGCTATGTTGCTTGTGTTTAGTGGCAGCTTCTAAGCTTTGTGCTAGTTTTGTGCTCTCTTTTGCTCTTTTGTCGGTCATGTTGAGCTTTTTACCTCTTCTTCAGGAGCCGGTATTTGGTTTGAGCTTTCAATCATCACATGATTGGTGTTGAGCCCTTTTCTGCCTTTTCTTGAGAGATCATGTGTTTTCGATCTTCACATGATTGGTGTTGAGCCTTTTGTGCCTCTTCTTGAGAGATCATATGTTTTTATCTTGGTTGTGTCGAGCCATTGCCCATGTCTTTGGGGACTGAGACTTTTCCATGTTGATTTTACCTTTGTGATGTTTCTCATACCAAGTGACTTTAATATTTGCCTTTACATGGCTTTCAATCACTTGGATGAGAGTTTTGCCTAATTGGTTTCACAACTTGGCTTTTATGGTTCTTCTCATCTCAAGTGACTTTTATCTCAGTTTTTACTTAGCTTTCAATCACTTGGATGAGATATGACTTTTGCCTCTCAAACCATTTCTTTGTGCTTGAATGTTGTCAACACACTCATCAAGGGGGAGATTGTGAAAATCAAGTTGATATGAACCTTGAGTTAATTGTGATGAGCATTTGACAACTGTTGAAATGGCTTTGACGACATTTTGGGATTCATGAAGCTCTTTAGTCTATCGCCTCAGTTTTTGGTTGTCTTGTGGGATTCATCAAGGGGGAAATTGACAAATGGCTTTGATGCAACCTAGAATTTTTGTTCCAAGCTTGCATGATCCCTTCTCATTTCAAGTGGCCTTGTGTTTGCTTCTATTTGTTTCTTGGGCACTTGAATGAGTTCTCTTTTGCTTTCAAATCATCTTTTGTCAATGCACTTATCAAGGGGGAGATTGAGAGACCAAGTTAAGAAGTAACTTGGTCTATTTGTGATGAGTGATTGACTAGATGATTTGAGGATTTACCGGTTGAGTCCATATTCCATATATGCACTTGATTATGCTAACGGCTAACCGAAGGTGTGAGTTGTGTTGCGGTGTTTGTATAAACATATCTTGTGTGTTGTGTCTCTTGGCTTGTGATGTGCATGTGTAGGATGCGACATGGCAGTCGACGACATGAGGTGAAGGTCAAGAGAAAGGTTGATGCCGATGTACTAGGGCTGTGAAGGGTGGACACGAGTAGGCTTGGATCGAGGGACCCGAGGAGTCTGGGCAGAGTCATGGACGGTACACATGGTGCACAGAAGAGCAAGAGTACATGGACGGTGATGGTGACGGCGTCGGTCAAGTCAAGCTAAACGTAGGCAAGTTGAGTAGGCGGCCTGGGAGCTGGGAGCAAAAGACTTGGAGGCGTCGAAGGCTTGGCGGAGGCCGGACACGTGTCGACATCGGTGAGCCATGCCTTGCAGTGCGTGCAAGTGGGTTTGACCGGTTTGGCCTCAAAACCGGGGATGAGTCACACTTGGGGGGCGTGCAAGAGGATTTGACCGATTTGACCTCAAAACTGGGGGTGAGTCACGAAGGCTAAAATCTGTGATTCTGGAATATTCCGGAAGTAATTCCAGAAATTTCCGGACCTCCGGAAGTTTCCGAAGGTTTCTCCGGAAATCTCCGAAAATCCAGAATTTTCCAAAGGTTTGGCTGGATTTTTCCGCACAAACGTGTTATTTTTCAAAGTGCTTCTTCTAGTACTCATTTGGACTCTTTCTTGCATTCGCTATTCTCAAATTGGGTTCCTAGCATTATTCATAGGTCCATTAGCTCATGCATAGCCATGTGGACTTGATTATGCTAGAAGAGAGGATTGGGGGAGTTTAGCCAAAATTCTTGGAGAAAATTTGAATTGGCTCCCATTCACCCCCCCTCTGGTCGCCTTTCCGGTCCTTCAATAGCAAGAACAAAAAGATGAAACGATTGTGTAGGTCTCCTACCAGCATGTTGGATGACTGCACCAGTGTTCCGCTCTTTGCAAACACCAGGTTGAGAAAGCCAAATAGATCAAAATTGGATTGGCTCACCCAAACGAACAACAAGCTCTAGGCACCTCCTAAATGAATGGACGGGAGAGGATACTGAGAACCATCTAGGATGCAAAAATTTAATGATACAAACACTGAAACTCACATGCTGTAAGAAGTTGGTTCTTCGTGGTTCCCAATTCACTATCTGCAAAAGGTAAATTTGAAAAAGGCAAATTTAGATAGGATTAATGAAAACAAAGGTAAAAAATTGTAGTGAAAAAGATAAAAAATAAGAAGATGAAAAACTGAGATTTGACTGATCATATGCATGAAATTCTGAATATTCAAAAAGGTTTGTTGGAGAATCAACAATGAACAGCTGCACAGGTTAACTAATGAAAATGATCCCATATGAGTATATTGGCATGGCAATTTCTGTCTGAATTCATAGACAGAAAGAAAAGATAAGAACACGCAACCTATGAATCACATATGAGTACATATTGGCATGGCAATTCCTATTATGTGTGACTTGTCTTGCAATGCAGTGACAAAAAAAGAGGTCATCGAAATCTCATTCTAAACAATAGAGTAGCACAAAGTCAGAAATGCCAACTATATGACTTGCCCTGAGTAATTGGTCAACCAACTGATTGTGTGTGCTTTCAGATGTTATAGCAATGATAGTTGGTGTGTCTGATGTTACTCATATACGGGTGGGGAGTAACTCGGTTGATACACCTAGCAGAGTCATTGGTCTCAAGGATTTGAGGTATGTTGCTTGTTCGTTGGAGTTAAATTCTATTGGTTTTTATACATGGCTATTTATTTTTGTATGTACCATTGGTGATGTCTTTTTATTGTATGCCTGCAGTGGTGTAGAGATGAAGCTTGTTCTATGGGGAAATCGTGCAAATGAGTTTACGTTGAGGCGGTTCATCTGTTTGGTCAGGAACATGCTGTTATTGGGATATTCGTTGGGACTTTGGTCAAGTCGTACCGAGGTTAGTTTTTGAATTGGGGTTGTCTTCTTTGTATTGGTTGTTTTTGGTGTTTGCTACGCTAGGTTTGTTTCTCATTTCATGCTAGTGAGGAGACTTTGTCTAGTGGGTCCAATTGGAAATGGTACCTTGATGAAGATATAGCAGAAATAGATAAATTCTGTGAAAGGTGTGTGTTGCTTGTGTTTTTTCCCCTTAGATATTTTAGATTTTACACCTAATCCGCTGATGTTGTGTCTATTTTCGTTTGTGTTTGCCACACTTGGTGATAATTTCATGAAAATAGATTGGATTATCGATGAACAAGTCGATGACCACCATAGGTCTGGTCAATTGTCGCAGAGGAGTGTGTCTGAACTTCGAGCTTTAGAAACCTGGGAGGTCGAGGTAACCTAACATTTTTGTTTCCATGTGGTTTCAATGTTGACGTATGCCGTAGCATTTTATTACGATGTGTATCTGTTTCTCTTGTAGGCTATCAGTTTTCTATGCACTGTGAAAGTAGTGAGGATTAATAATGCTCAGCCATGGTGGTTTTCGTCATGTGCTAGATTCTTTAAGGCTTCTCCTCCGTATGGATCTGAGTATCGTTGTAGCGGTGGTTGCGCTTCTACTACAGCTATTCCTAAGTACATTTTTTAGGCGGCAATTGTTTTGTTACTGTTGTTTTTTCCTCTGATTTTTCCCGATTGTAGGTATCGTCTCTGTTTAATTTGTTCCGATGGTACGACTGCTGCCAAATTTGTGTTGTTTGGAAGGGTAGCTCAACAAGTTGTAGGCAAGCCTGTTATGTCTCTTATGAAAAGTGATGGGATTCCAAAGGAGATTGCTGCTATTGTTTCATGTTTTTTCGTGTCTTTTAGGGTGACCATAATGTCTTTGGTCGTTACCCTGTTTGCTGCTGCACCGTAGGTGCAAATATACAATCTATTTGATTGCAGGGATAGGTACGCTGAATATGACAAGGGATTTTCATATGGGTATTGGAGCGGGTCCAAGCAGATTAAAGAGGATGAGTTGTCAGAGACTACTATTTATTCAAATTATTTCTAATCTTTTCATTCTAATACTCTATCCGAGAGTTCTCAAACGAAACATTTTAAGCCAGCCTATAGCCAAAGCGCTACTTTCTCCCCGTATTGCTCCTATCGTCAAGCTTTGTCGTTTCGGTACATGAAGACAGGAACCCAAAAACTCTGAGGAGCTTCACACTTTGTGGAGAGCACGGGAGAATTAGATGCACTGATGGACACGACGAGATCTATCCTGATCTGCACTCAATGATTGAAGACTTCACCTTCCAATCCATCTCAAGCCATCGGGAAACGCTTGCGAAGAAAGACCTAGCACCCCTCGCTACCCAATACTCTCTGTAATTTAGATGGTATATCGAGTCCATTTCCAAACAAAGCAAGCGGGCCATTGCCTCGACTATGACACCATCCAAAGCACCTATCGGGTTCAGTCCTCCAAGGCCTGTTAGAGCTCTCTTCAACCTGCTCATGGCTAGATTGATCATTTTCGCTGGCTACATGACTAATAACCACAAAACGAGCAATGAATCCCCAACGACAAACGAACAAGGGGCGGGGCATTTTCGGGGAGTAGCCCCCTTTAGAGAAAAGATACAAAAGCATATTTATCCTGAATCAGACGGAGAAATGCACTAGAGTACTGATGTTTACCATGCGCCCGAATATCAATATGGTAATGTTCGTCGATTACCAAAAACAAGCCATTTATGGATATTGTCAGTAAGTATGTGCAGATCCAATATAGCATCTTTTTCGCTCCATTAGGATCAATATCAAATGTGATCGGACGGTGCCGAGTGGAAGGACCGTCGCTCAATGGATAAAAGTTACTCTAGGGATAACAAGCTAATCTTCCCCAAGAGTCCACATCGATGGGAAGGTTTGGCTCAAAGTGTTTTCTTATCTAGAAATCAACAAAAAGCCCCCACATTCTTTATTTAGATACGTAATAGTAGCCAAAAGTGGGATGATAACCTTTTTCGACACCAATCGGGCTCTACCTTCCTTCTTTACCTCCTCGGCCTCCGTCACTACGGTCAGGCTATCGAACACGGAGTCGCCCTGTTGACCTTGTTCTGGTATTAGCAGTGTTGTTGTATTGTGTTTTCGGTGATTCGAATTTCTTCAGCATCGCTACTTTTGCATTGCTTCAGTGTAAGTGCTGGAGTGACTTTGTATATGTTTTCAATTATCATATTATACGCTAGGGAGTAGGATGGTTTGTTATTGGTTCGTATTGTTTTTTTTTGGTTTGTTGTTTCGCTATAGCTGGTGTATTTTTGGGCTTGTATCGAGGATTGTTGGCTTCCGTGTTTTGGTGCACATAGCATATAATGGGTCATTACCAGGATTTGGGCCATTAGGAGTTGATTAGGTCCATGTAAATGGTGGGCCAAAAATCCTTGACTGAGTTTTAGTTGTGCGTTCCTAGTTGGTTGCGATATCTACATGTAGTTAAATAACTTTTGTGTAAACAGATGTTTCTATGTGCAGATTGTTACATGCATCATTTTGTTAGCAGTAATCCTATCATGCGAGCGATACGAGCAAGCACACACCAGTTCTTGTTCGCCGGCGAAACATCACGTAGCCCAGACCACACCATGATCGCAGCGGGTGATTCGAAGCAGGGGAAACTTTGCAACAAATTTTATGTATCTAACATAAACAAACACCAAGCAATCAAGTGCATCCTTATCCTTGAGGCTCCAAACTAGTGGGACGAAGATCACCGTTGCCACCTGCAACAAATTTTATGTATCTAGCATAAACAAACACAAAGCAATAAAGCACATCCTTATCCTTGAGGCTTCTAGTAAGTGGGTTGAAGCCACATAGCCCAACGCCTCGGGGCGGAGCAACCCCCCGGACCCGGAACCGATAAGCCACAACAGATATTATGTATCTATGGTAGAACCACCCAAATTAACCTGGCTAAAGTGTTCTGAATTACACCTCACATGCGAACCAATACATAAATCAAGTCAATCTGGTAGCCTGTCGAGTTATACCCGATAAACCACTTGTCTCCGATCGAAAAAAAGGCATCTCACACGAAGGCAAGTCCAGAGACTACAACATTCTAGTAGTTTAATACATAGGTCCCACTTTATTTATTACATCACAGCAGTTCGAAAGTGCATAAAGTAAAATGTTAAAGAGTTTAAGCTGCAAAAAAAGGATGCCAACTAAACATCGAAGTAGAGACATCATGGCAAAGCCAACCATGACATCAGTTACCACAATCCTCGACGACCGAGGATGGGTCCCACTTGACCATCCAACTCGGAGGGACCTAGGTCGGCCAAGTCACACAGCAAAAGCACTAACATCCAAGTTACCTGAAAGTAAAGCCACAAGCAAGGCTAAATATACTAATACCGCATAAGACTTACCCGTCGGGTGGCAACTACTCCACCAACTTCTAGACATGCATGGCTTTTTGGCGGAGGGCTTTGTTTTTGCCAAAAGCATTTAAGTAGATCCTTACTTTCAAGTTTTAGCAGCAGGTTCTAGTAGATTATTTATTCTAGGTAAGCAACCTGTTCTAAGCAAGCAAGTTGAGCAAACATTTTATTCCAAGCATCATCATTAAGATAATCATTCTCTGTTCCACTTGTTACTCAGTGCAGCACAATAGTCAAGCACTCTCAAACTGTGAGAGGCAGATGATTCGAATCAAGTTTCTTAACCTTGCAAGGTGAACCTAATCCAATGACATTGAGTACCACGCTTTATCCATACATGTCAGCCGTCCCCATCAATTCTCAGGCACGTGGCCAGGGTCCACTTCCCTTGGATACAAGGCTCCACGGTCCCAGAACGTCGCTATACCATGACTACACTTGTACCCACATGATGCATTTAGGGGAACTCCATTCCAAAGAGAGCGGGGAGTATGCCCACGTCCCGGTTCAATCAGGTACTAAGCTTCCCTATCCCATACTAGGTATGAGATTATTACTTCCAAACACTTAAATGCACAAACATAAGCAACATAAGTAGTGCATAAATTTAGAAAAAGTGGGTTATGCTCCGAGGCTTGCCTTCCTGAACTATGTTAGTTAGCGAGTCATTGGAAGTTTTAGGAATCTCTTGCTTAGCGTCGACATGATCCAGCTTGGTAGATCCTTCCTCCTCAGTAGGCATCAGCTCGTACGTTCCGTCTGTGAGGTTCGCTTCTACACGAGATGCATATGCATTAGTTCAAGTTTCAATGCTTTCACATGCGGGATGCAAAACATGAATTATTGCTAAAGTGTAAACTGCATTTTGACCACATTCACCTAAACAAGGTTCTAAACTTTCATTATCTTGATGAAGTAAGGTGTGTTCTGATAGAAAACCCGGGGTTGACTTCGATGGTGATTGTGTTACAATTTAGACTTCACAAAGAAAGGTGGGTCACTCTAGGGTTGCTCATGGTTCATTTAGAAAGTTATCCTGTTTTTGAATGTTTTTCTGTACTTCTTCCAAAATTTCCCACATTACCCTCACTATTACCTAATGGTTTTTATTCATTTCCTTTGGGGGTTTAACTTCCATAATTTGTATCCACATGCAAACAGTGAGATATGGCACTGAAAATTTAACAAAGAGTTATACAAGTGCAACCGAGGTTCCTAAAATTTTTCCATGATTTTTGGTGAAGGGCATCTATATTCCATATTTTTCTATGATTTAAACTTGTACAAAAAGTTAAGCCTATTTCATCAAGTTTCATTCAGTGGCTGTAACGACCGACTCCTAAACCTTCCCAGTTAATCTTGATCGGAGCCCTTGACCTTAGTTATCTGTCTTGCTTAACCGTGCCTGAGTGCTCAGTCTTCCGCCAGTCCCGACCCCTGGATCCGACCCCTTCCCATTTCGTTCCTCTTCCGACCCCGGCGAGTTCGGCTCACCGTCGGATCCTGCTGATCTTCCTCACTCGTCCGATCTATCCACCGGTGGACCCGTGAGATCTTTTCCAGATCCTCCGTGACAGCCGCACTCGAGTTGCATGGCCACCTCAAAGCCTTCCTGCCACGGGGCTCGTCTTCTCCGACGCCTGCCGCTCAGCTTTGTCTCTGGCGAGCAACAGAGTGGGTTCCCGCGCCCTTTTTCCCCAATGGCAGTGGAAGCCCTCTGCACCCTTTTCTGCAGAGCCTCGTCTCCCGCGCCCATCATCACGCCACCAGATCCCAGCCCCAGAGTCCGATGTCGCCCGTCTTTTCCGTCCCTTCAGCCACAATTGCGCCGCCCGGTTGTCGCTACACGACGATTCCTCCACCGCCACGACCGCGGCCGCGACAGTTCCTTTCCCCGCTCTGTCAGAAGCCGCCCAACAATCTGTTGTTCCGCGCTCTCCCCCACGCCCGCGTCCGCCTGTCTTCTCACCTGTGCGCCCTCGATTCTAGCGCCGTTTAACCGGTCGCTTCTATCACCTCTTCCGCACGATGACGCCCGCTTTCCGCCAAATCCCAACCACCGGTCTACCCGCGCCTACGCCGCCCTGACGGCAGAGCGCAATGATCGCTGGCGTCACCCCCGGAGTTCTGCAGCACCGCCCTGTTTGCTCAATCGCCGCCACGGCAGAGCACTCCATTGCTTCTCCTCGGCCTTCGCGCCGCTCCCCTTCTCTCTCTCCGCACCGTTTCCTTTTCCCTGCTCCAGCAGCTATAAAAGGAATGCCCCCGTCGCCGGAGTTCCCTCCGCCCTTGTTGCCTTTAGCCTTCTCTAGCTCCCTGCTCAAGCTCCTAGCGCCACCCACCCAGTTCTTGAGAAGTTCTTCTCCCAGTTCCTTCTCAGTTCCTCCAAGTCACCAGCAGCTTGCTCCTTCGTGCTGCGTAAGAGCTCTCTTGTGATCTGCAAGAAGCACCACCGCCACCGTAGCTTCCCCAGTCTCAGCCCTTGTCGAAGCTTTAGACCTTCCGCCCAAGTTCGCATCTTCCCGACCCCAAGCCTTCCTTTCAGGAAGAAGGTGAGTTGCCGACCCCAGTCCGCCTCGCCCGACCCCTCCTATCCGCCCGACCCCAGTTCCATCTCGTCCGACCCTGTCTGTTCCGCCGACCCTTATCCGCCTCGCCCGAGGGCTTGGCTGTGATCTTTTCTTCAACTCGAGGGTGTATGTGTAAAAAGTGGGAACCCTTCAGCGCTTGCGTCTAAGGACCCCTAGTTCTCACATCCTCTAGTTCAAGGATCAGACCACTAGTTCCTTCCTACCCTTACCTTTTGATCATCATCAGCTCTCTCGAACCACCATAACCTCCTGCTCTTTGTCGCAAGTTTCTGGGCTCAGGCGAGCCAGTGTTGCTGTTGAAATAACCGTCTAAGCTAACCCTTGCATTGCATTTGTGTAGAGCTGCACCTCGCCGACGGCTTCTACGAGTTGCACCCGGCGCCCGAAGAAGAAGCTGTAGACGAGTTCCTGCCCGCGGAAGCCAAAGTCGCCCCAGAAGTCGAGCAGCTTCCGTCCCCTTTGCTTGAAGGCAAGCCCCGGTTGCATGAAAGTCCTATGTGTTTTACCAGACTTGCGGATGCCTTCTGTAACATGCTTGTGCATTTACGTATAGGAGTTGTGTGAAACCCTAGATGCATGACTTAGGTAACCCATGATATGAGCACTAGCTGTTGGGCCGAGTAGCTGCATTGCTTAACTAGGAAATGGTAAAAGTCGAGTGATTTCCTGTCACTCGCGAGTTGTAGGAGTTGCATGATTTACTCTCCTGTTACAACTATAAGGACGATGGACGGGGTAGGGTTTGGTAACTTTTTGGTGGTCGGATGGTCGCCCCGTCTGTCTATGAAATCTTGCTAAGGCCCGACAGTGGTGGTGTTCGTGATCAAGTGTTTGAAAGTACTAGCCTCATACTTAGTATGGGATGAGGAAGCCTAGTACCGGATTGAACCTAGACATTTGCGGTCTCCCCATTGTTCTTGGAACGGAGTTTCCCCTGCTAGTTGTCGCACGTGGTGGCAAGCGTGGTCGCAGGACGGCAGAGGCCGGGTCTGTGGAACCTTGCACCAAAGGAAATAGGCCCGACACGGGTTAGGGGATTGATAGGGAAGGCCGACACAGGAAGCGACCTCCGGGTGCGTGGATGTCGTGAGGCTAGGTTCAGCATGCATGGTTAAAGAACTCGAATCGATTCGTCTGCCTCTCACAGCTTGAGATTGCTTGATCGCCATGTCACCCTGAGTAAATGAGGAATCTGATGATGGCAATGTTGTTGTTATATCTATACATCTTGTTTGGCTCCATGATTGCTTAGAATAGGTTGCACAACCTATACTGGTAAATGAACCTAGAACCGGAGCTAAAACTTGAATTAGGGTTACTAGTGCTTTTGGTAGACAAACCCCTCAGCCAAACAGCTTGCATGTTTAGAAGGAGGAGTAGTCTTTACTCCGTTCGGTTAAGTCTTGTTGAGCTTAGTAGCTCAGCCCTGTTGTGGCTTCTGTTTTCAGGTGAAGTTGTCGCGTCCGACCCCTCTCTGGTTGGTGCTTGGCCGCCCCAGCTCCTACCAGGCTGGACGGTCGAGTGGGACCCCTCCTCGGACGACGAGGAGAGGACTTAGTGATGTTCTGGTTGGCCTCGCCCAGACATCCGACCCCGACGAAGTCTTCCGCTAGTGTTTCTCTGTCGTTTTCTTTGAGCTTTGTAAAACTCTGATGCTGGATTTTATGGGTGAACAAAAATGGGAAAACCTTGTTTAACTCAGTGGACTTGTTGTATTCTCTGTAACCACTCACCTTCGTGTGGGTTTGCTAAACTCGATCCTGTTCAAGTGGTTAAATCGGATGAAATCCGACGGCACTTCGTGTTAGCTCGGTTTAGGCAGGAACGTCGCATGTTAGGCGGCATAACCCTGCTTAGTCAAGCTAATTTCGAGGTGGTTTCACCACAGCTGGTATCAGAGCCGTGTTTAGCATATCAGAGAACCCAATGAGCCCTAAACACTTCTTTGAGAATATAAAAGTTGCAAGAATCTTTTGAAAATCTCGTACGATCGTTAAGGATGACTTAGTGCGAGAGGCCCTAGGGGTTTTGGGGTTGTTTTAGGTGACTAATAAGTATTTGGTTATTTTGCTAACTCCTCCAGCACTTCGCCACGTCTATCATACGTGTGTCGAGTTCCGCATCGCGAGCATGCGAGGGTTGATAGGGAGTTCCATTCAAGGGACCCTATCTTCGCGGTTGTTTTCGCCCACGTCTATTATACATGCGCAGGTTCCGTATGTGATCCATACGAAGGTTGATACGGTTCGATTCCAACGAACCTATCAGCACGGTTGTTCTGCCATGTTTGTCATACGTGTGCCGATGTCGCATCACGAGTATGCGAAGGGTTATATGGTTCTATTCGGAAGGAACCTATTTCCATGGTTGAGTGCTGTCCATGCAGCCTTAAACGCATGGGTGCCATTCCTATAGTGAGCGGTAATGTTTGGGAAACGCTTTCGTGGGTGCTGGCACGAAAGGTTCGTGTGTGGTGTTTTCTGCAGGTTGCTAACCGCGCTCGTTAAGACATTGCTAGAACCGACTAGTTAATATAGGGAGAGACGTCTTGTTGCCTTGTCACCGGTGCTGACCGCGTAAGACCCAAAGTTCGGGCAGTTGTTTCTGGTTAAGAGTACGGTAGGCCGTGCATGCGTCATACCTAAAATCTGTAATGTTTCCTTCTCAACAGCAACCCTGTTCGAAAGAGTTCTTTTGGATCTAAGGATTTCTAGATTCTCTTAGTTGCTCTCGGTTAAGCCCTTCTGCTTCTCTATCCGACCCCTGATCCTCGAAGTTATCTCACGTGGTTTCGGTTTTCTTGGTTCCAGATGGCTGTTCCCGGACATGTGGTTTTTGGAGCGGACGGTACCTTCCAGTCAACGTGCTTGCATTTCGAGGGGTTTCCCGCGATTTTGTGGGATACGCTGAGGTGGTTTGGGTATCAGTCCCCGCCCCTGTATGCTGGGCGGCTGTATATGGAACAGGGCATTCAGACGTGCCAGGTGCAAGCGTTGGTACCACCTCCCCTTGCACGGCCCGACTGGCCCTCTCTGGGCTTAATAGCCTATGGTCTTGCTCCGGAAGATACATGGGAATCCGCCGCCCTTCAGTTGCTCACCCAGTTCTATCAGTTGCACCCTGTGGAGATCACGCTAGACCCGATCGGTCTCTTCCCCGTCAGGAGTCGGCTGGACCCGGCCTGGCTCGACCGCGTCGGGAACCTCGAGGTGTTGGCCACCACCTGCGCCATGGTCACTATCTCCACCAACGTCCGGTGCATGGCTGCCCTCTACCGGTTGATAGAGCTCCAAGGAAGAGCCATGACTCTCTTCGCCCGGACGGCTGCAGATACCCACGGTTACCTCCAGGCAGCAAGAAGAGACCTGGTAGGCCAAACCTACCAGCTGATCCAGCGTGGTATCCAGATCCACGATATGCAAGATCGGATCTCCGAGGTAGAAGGAGAAGTTGCCGACCTCGTGGACGGCATGATAGAGCTCTCGGAGGAGAAGATGGAGGTGGAAATGGAGTTGGCCGTCGCCAATGCCCACCTGGAGGAGCACCAAGCTGAGCTTGAAGATATGCATGCCCTCAACATGCAGCTTGAAGCTCAGGAGGACCCTGAGGAAGACGAGGGAGCGTCCAGCATGGACATAGAAGAAGATGGCGCCCCTTCTCCGACTCATAGTGTCCAGTGGTAGCTTAAGGGTTCTCAGGGAACCTCCTTTCTTTTTGTTGTACTCCTCGGCAGCCTAGTTTTTGGAAAAGCTGTAATAGGTTAGCCTTGAGTTGAGTACTCCCTGTGTTGAAACATCGCTGTGTATAAAGTCGACCCGGTGCATAGTTTTATCCTTTTCGTATGGTGGGGATGCTAGGGTTGAGTAAGTTGCGCCGTAGCCCTATGCTGTTTTCGGGGAGCCTGTTCTTGAGCCGACCCCGGCTTGTGAAACCGAGTGCGCCAACCTTTGAGGCAGTTTCCACCTCGTCCGACCCTTTCCGAGTACGGACCGTGTCCGACCACTTGGTTTGAGAGGATCAGATCCTAGTAGTCTGTAGGTGGCATGTGTGCCTGAAGTGGAGTACCAGGGCAAGTAGAGGTTATCTATGCTGAGAATGGGAGGAATGTGCTTCCTCTATGAGGATGTGTGATGCACCATTGGCAAGAGTCGCATTAAGGGATTTAATTCATACGTTCCATTTGTTGGAGTACACCTAAGGTTATGAAATTGATGGGGCGTTAACTCTTGCAGATGGCGCACCGCACCAGGTCTGGATCTGTGCCCAGTGGTAGTGATCAGCGACAGGATCTTCCCCCACCCCCGCCACCATCGCCATTGGAGGCAATCTTAGCAACCCAAACCGAGCTGCTAAGGCATCTGGTGCAAGGACAACAACCGCCGCATGGTGGAAGGGCACAGCCGCCGCCGCATATCGCAAGATATGAGGACTTTCTGGGGACACAGCCCCCGCTGTTCCAAAAGACACAAGAACCGCTCGACGCTGATGCATGGGTTCGTACGATCGAATCCAAGTTCGAGCTCCTCACCGCTCCATGCCCCGACAACAACAAGGCGCGGTTCGCAGCTCAGCAGCTGCGTGGTTCCGCACGGCTTTGGTGGGACCACTACCATGCCATGCTACTTGCTGGCCACGTGGTCAGTTGGAACGAGTTCAAGACGGCGTTTAAGGTGCATCACATTCCCGAAGGTCTCCTGGAGCGCAAGCTCAACGAGTTTCTGGCCCTCACCCAAGGAACTCAGGATGTGCTGCACTACGCCCAAGCGTTCAATGACCTATGCCGTTATGCTGGCTATCATGCGGACACCGATGAGAAGAAGCGGGACAGATTCCGCCGAGGACTGAGCTTGGAGCTCAGGGAAAGGCTGAACCCCATCAGGGTGGACACCTATAACGAGTTGGTCAACCTGGCCATCTCTCAGGAGGACTGCATGCAAGCTCTCAAGGCCGACCAGAAGAGGAAAGCCTCTGTGGCACTTCCGAGTCCGCCGACCCGAAGGTTCCGGATGATTCCTCCACAAACTCCTGGCCGACCCCAGCAGTCAGGGAAATGGATCGCCCGACCCCCGCCGGCAACAATGCCTCGTTTCCCAGGCTTCCAACCGCAAGTGCCCCGGCCGACCCTACCAACGCCACCTCGCCCGGCAGCCAGTAATCGATGCTTTACCTGCGGCAACGAAGGACATTTTGCAAGGGACTGCCCCAGGAACAAGAATTAGCAGCAAGGCCAGAACCCCATGGCAGCCAGAGGACGAAGGCCCAAGGTGCAAGTCCGACAAGGCCGACTCAACTACACCAGCTTGACCGACCTTCCCGAAGGTGCGCCAGTAATGACGGGTACCTTCCTTGTTTTAAATCAAGCTGTTGTTGTGTTGTTTGATTCGGGAGCCTCTCATAGCTTTATCGGGAGTAAGGCAAGGGAAAGATGTGGGCTAAGTGTCGGTCACACTAAGGAACCCTATGTGATCGCCACTCCTGGAGGGAGGATAACGTCGGATCAGGTCGTTATTCTTGTACCTCTCCAGCTAGGTCCCACCCTCTTCAAGGAAAACCTTATCATCCTTGACCTTGAAGGCCTAGATGTTATCCTTGGCATGGATTGGATGGCCCGACATCATGTTGTTTTAGATACATCAACCCGATCTCTTTACATCAGCTCGCCCTCTCATGGCAGTTCTACCTTATCCTTGACCCATCCTGAGTCTCCGACTCCTTGTGCCTACCCTCTCTTGGGAGTCCGTTTAGAAGACCTCCCTGTTGTCTGTGAGTACCCAGATGTGTTTCCAGAGGATTTGCCGGGTATGCCCCCTGATAGAGAAGTTGAGTTTTCCATAGAGTTGGTTCCTGGCACAGCCCCGATATCTAAGAGACCCTATCGGATGCCACCCGCTGAGTTAGCCGTGTTGAAGACCCAGTTGCATGATCTGTTGGAAAAGGGCTTCATTCGATCCAGTACATCATCTTGGGGTTGCCCCGGCCTGTTTGTGAAGAAGAAAGACGGCAGTTTACGGATGTGTGTGGATTACCGACCCCTCAATGCGGTAACAGTCAAGAACAAGTACCCACTGCCACGCATTGATGTCTTGTTCGATCAGTTAGCCGGAGCAAAAGTGTTCTCCAAGATCGATCTTCGTTCTAGTTATCACCAAATAAAGATTCGACCTTGCGACATACCCAAGACAGCTTTCTCTACCAGATATGGACTGTACGAGTACCTAGTCATGTCCTTTGGACTCACCAATGCACCCGCTTACTTCATGTACCTTATGAACTCGGTGTTTATGCCCGAGCTGGAAAAGTTTGTAGTGGTGTTCATTGATGATATCCTAGTGTACTCGAAGAATGAGGAGGAGCATGCCAACCATCTTCATATAGTTCTCCAACGGCTGAGAGTTCACCAGCTTTATGCAAATTTCTCCAAGTGTGAGTTTTGGTTAGAGAGTGTCAAGTTTTTGGGACACGCTATCTACAAGGATGGTATCGCCGTGGATCCCAGTAAGGTGCAAGAAGTCATGGAATGGAAGTCTCCTGCCTCGGTACACCAGATCAGGAGTTTCCTTGGACTGGCAGGTTACTATCGGCGTTTTATACCAGATTTCTCCAAGATAGCTAAGCCGATGACCGAGTTGCTGATGAAAGAGGTCAAGTTTGTGTGGGACACCAAGTGTGAAGAGGCCTTCAAGACCCTGAAGCACTTGCTAACCACCGCCCCAGTTTTGGTCAACCCGACCCCTCTAGGCCGTATGACGTATACTGTGATGCCTCTGGCACTGGACTCGGATGTGTTCTTATGCAAGACAGCCGAGTCATTGCCTATGCCTCACGTGCGTTACGACCTCATGAGCTAAACTACCCGACCCATGACCTTGAGTTGGCAGCAGTGATACATGCCTTGAAGATATGGAGGCACTACCTAATGGGAGCTCACTGCAACATCTACACCGACCACAAGAGCCTCAAGTACATCTTCACGCAAGCCGACCTCAACATGCTTCAGAGAAGATGGCTGGAGTTGATAAAGGATTATGAGTTGGAAGTGCACTATCACCCTGGCAAGGCCAATGTGGTAGCCGATGCCCTCAGTCGCAAACCCCATTGCAACTGCTTGTTGTCAACAGCTTTCACCAACACTCTGTGTCACGAGATGGGAAAACTAAGTCTGGAGATTGTTCCCCATGGAACCCTTGATCACATCATCCTTGACTCAGTTTTGGAGGACCGAGTTCGGTCAGCACAAGCTAAGGATGAAGAAATAAAACGGATCCTTAGTAAAATTTCAGCAAAGGATGAAGGATATAAGCCTTTCCGTCAGGACCAAGCGGGAGGTGTGTATTATGGAAACCGACTAGTAGTGCCCGCCGACCCCGAGTTGAGGAAGCAGATCCTAGATGAAGCTCATCTTTCCAAGTTCTCAATCCACCCTGGCAGCAACAAGATGTACCATGATCTCCGTCAGACCTTTTGGTGGAGTGGAATGAAACCAGAGATAGCTCGTTATGTTTCAGAATGTGACACCTGCCAACGTGTCAAGGCCAGTCATTTGAAGGTAGCAGGAACCTTGCAGCCGCTACCTATTCCCTCTTGGAAATGGGAAGACATCAGCATGGACTTCATAGTTGGGTTACCCCTTACAACTCAACGGTATGATTCCATCTGGGTTATAGTGGACCGTCTGACCAAGACAGCACATTTCTTTCCTGTTCGTACCACCTACACAGTCAAGCAATATGCAGAGTTGTACCTCGACCGTATCGTTTCCCTACATGGTGTACCCAGAACCATCATCTCTGATCGAGGAGTTCAGTTTGTAGCCCATTTTTGGGAGCAATTACAAACATCCATGGGCACCAAGCTCATCCGAAGCTCAACGTATCATCCCCAAACCGATGGCCAAACCGAGAGAGTAAATCAGATCCTCGAAGACATGTTAAGAGCTTGTGTCATCCACTATGACAAAAATTGGGACAAGTGCCTGCCCTTAGCAGAGTTCTCCTACAATAACAGCTATCAGGCTAGTTTGAAGATGGCACCGTTTGAGGCCCTGTACGGCCAGAGATGCAGGGCACCCTTGAACTGGTCCCAGCCCGGAGAGAGACAGGTTTATGGCCCTGACATAGTGGCAGAAGCCGAAGAGCAAGTGAAGGTAATTCAGGCAAATCTCAAGGCTGCCCAATCTCGACAGAAGAATTACTCCGACCAGCGGAGGAGACCCCTGCAGTTTGACCTTGGTGATCATGTGTACCTTCGAGTCTCCCCAACCAAAGGAGTGCAACGGTTTGGAATAAAAGGCAAGTTAGCTCCCCGCTATGTTGGCCCTTATGAGATTTTGGAGAGATGTGGACCCGTTGCTTACCGGATCCAACTCCCAGAACAGCTATCAGCCATACATGATGTTTTCCATGTGTCTCAATTGAAGAAATGTGTCCGAGTTCCAACAGAGATCGTAGAGCAAAAACAGCTTCCAGTAGAGCCTGACCTGACCTACGCCGAGTACCCAGATCGAGTTCCTGACCAAAATGAAAGGCACACCCGACGCCAAGTGGTAAAGATGTACAAGATCCTTTGGAGAAACCACACCGAAGATGAAGCAACATGGGAAACGGACGAATATCTGAACAAGCGTTTCCCCAATTTTCTATCCGATCAAGGAGGTAAGAACAGCACACCCTTGATCTTTGAATCTCGGGACGAGATTCTTTTTAAGAGGGGTAGGCTGTAACGACCGACCCCTAAACCTTCCTAGTTAATCTTGATCGAAGCCCTTGACCTTAGTTATCTGTCTTGCTTAACCGTGCCTGAGTGCTCAGTCTTCCGCCAGTCCCGACCCCTGGATCCGACCCCTTCCCGTTTCGTTCCTCTTCCAACCCCGGCGAGTTCGGCTCACCGTCGGATCCTGCTGATCTTCCTCACTCGTCCGATCTATCCACCGGTGGACCCGTGAGATCTTTTCCAGATCCTCCGCGACAGCCGCACTCGAGTTGCATGGCCGCCTCAGAGCCTTCCTGCCGCGTGGCTCGTCTTCTCCGACGCCTGCCGCTCAGCTTTGTCTCTGGCGAGCAACAGAGTGGGTTCCCGCGCCCTTTTTCCCCAATGGCAGCGGAAGCCCTCTGCACCCCTTTCTGCTGAGCCTCGTCTCCCACGCCCATCATCACGCCACCAGATCCCGGCCCCAGAGTCCGATGTCGCCCGTCTTTTCCATCCCTTCAGCCACAGTTGCGCCGCCCGGTCGTCGCTACACGACGATTCCTCCACCGCCAACCCCGACCGCGGCCGCGACAGTTCCTTTCCCCGCTCTGTCAAAAGCCGCCCGACAATCTGTTGTTCCGCGCTTTAGACCTTCCGCCCAAGTTCGCATCTTCCCGACCCCAAGCCTTCCTTTCAGGAAGAAGGTGAGTTGCCGACCCCAGTCCGCCTCGCCCGACCCCTCCTATCCGCCCGACCCCAGTTCCATCTCGTCCGACCCTGTCTGTTCCGCCGACCCTTATCCGCCTCGCCCGAGGGCTTGGCTGTGATCTTTTCTTCAACTCGAGGGTGTATGTGTAAAAAGTGGGAACCCTTCAGCGCTTGCGTCTAAGGACCCCTAGTTCTCACATCCTCTAGTTCAAGGATCAGACCACTAGTTCCTTCCTACCCTTACCTTTTGATCATCATCAGCTCTCTCGAACCACCATAACCTCCTGCTCTTTGTCGCAAGTTTCTGGGCTCAGGCGAGCCAGTGTTGCTGTTGAAATAACCGTCTAAGCTAACCCTTGCATTGCATTTGTGTAGAGCTGCACCTCGCCGACGGCTTCTACGAGTTGCACCCGGCGCCCGAAGAAGAAGCTGTAGACGAGTTCCTGCCCGCGGAAGCCAAAGTCGCCCCAGAAGTCGAGCAGCTTCCGTCCCCTTTGCTTGAAGGCAAGCCCCGGTTGCATGAAAGTCCTATGTGTTTTACCAGACTTGCGGATGCCTTCTGTAACATGCTTGTGCATTTACGTATAGGAGTTGTGTGAAACCCTAGATGCATGACTTAGGTAACCCATGATATGAGCACTAGCTGTTGGGCCGAGTAGCTGCATTGCTTAACTAGGAAACGGTAAAAGTCGAGTGATTTCCTGTCACTCGCGAGTTGTAGGAGTTGCATGATTTACTCTCCTGTTACAACTATAAGGACGATGGACGGGGCAGGGTTTGGTAACTTTTTGGTGGTCAGATGGTCGCCCTGTCTGTCTATGAAATCTTGCTAAGGCCCGACAGTGGTGGTGTTCGTGATCAAGTGTTTGAAAGTACTAGCCTCATACTTAGTATGGGATGAGGAAGCCTAGTACCGGATTGAACCTAGACGTGAGCGGTCGCCCCATTGTTCTTGGAATGGAGTTTCCCTTGCTAGTTGTCGCACGTGGTGGCAAGCGTGGTCGCAGGACGGCAGAGGCCGGGTCTGTGGAACCTTGCACCAAAGGAAATGGGCCCGACACGGGTTAGGGGATTGATGGGGAAGGCCGACACAGGAAGCGACCTCCGGGTGTGCGGATGTCGTGAGGCTAGGTTCACCATGCATGGTTAAAGAACTCGAATCGATTCGTCTGCCTCTCACAGCTTGAGATTGCTTGATCGCCATGTCACCCTGAATAAATGAGGAATCTGATGATGGCAATGTTGTTGTTATATCTATACATCTTGTTTGGCTCCATGATTGCTTAGAATAGGTTGCACAACCTAGACTGGTAAATGAACCTAGAACCGGAGCTAAAACTTGAATTAGGGTTACTAGTGCTTTTGGCAGACAAACCCCTCAGCCAAACAGCTTGCATGTTTAGAAGGAGGAGTAGTCTTTACTCCGTTCGGTTAAGTCTTGTTGAGCTTAGTAGCTCAGCCCTGTTGTGGCTTCTGTTTTCAGGTGAAGTTGTCGCGTCCGACCCCTCTCTGGTTGGTGCTTGGCCACCCCAGCTCCCGCCAGGCTGGACGGTCGAGTGGGACCCCTCCTCGGACGGCGAGGAGAGGACTCAGTGATGTTCTGGTTGGCCTCGCCCAGACATCCGACCCCGACGAAGTCTTCCGCTAGTGTTTCTCTGTCGTTTTCTTTGAGCTTTGTAAAACTCTGATGCTGGATTTTATGGGTGAACAAAAATGGGAAAACCTTGTTTAACTCAGTGGACTTGTTGTATTCTCTGTAACCACTCACCTTCGTGTGGGTTTGCTAAACTCGATCCTGTTCAAGTGGTTAAATCGGATGAAATCCGACGGCACTTCGTGTTAGCTCGGTTTAGGCAGGAACGTCGCATGTTAGGCGGCTTAACCCTGCTTAGTCAAGCTAATTTCGAGGTGGTTCCGCCACAGTGACCCTTATTTTTCCTAGCAAGAATGTTTCATTTGTGACCCAACAAAACTTGTTTCACATTTTTCTCTGACAGATTCCATTACTTATGCAAAAAGAAAGATTTTACACTAAAAGTCAACGATAACCCTAAAACAGTGACATAAACATCTAAACTAGGGTCCTAATCATTTTTTCTAAGCTCACTCTCACTGAAACAAAGCTAACAAAAGTGGTTTTGCTATTTTACAATTTATCTATGATTTATTTTGCATTTAAATGCTTAAATAAGAAATAACTCCTAGAGAACAATACACAACAGTGACATGTGTACAAATATTTTTCTGTGAAACTACACATCTCACAGATTCTAACGAAATTGGTTTGACATTTTTCTAAATTTTCTACAATTAGTTATGCATTTTCATTTGTTCAGGCCATTTAACCACATTTTAAATCAAAAAAGCTCTGGCAATTTTACAGAGAGCCCCTAGAACGTTTTGAACTATCACAGATAAGCCCTTGGTTTTTTGCGCTAAGGCCCTTGGACAAAACTTAATCTTCACAGAAAGGCCCCCATGGCGGCCAGCAGCAAGGTGTGCACGATTCCGGCGAACTACGGCTTAATCGAGGGGGACAAGGGGCGGGGTGGGCATGTGGGCTCACCGTGAGAAGATTCGGTGGAGGCTGCGGCAGCAGAGAGGGCTCAGCAGCAAAGAACGGCGGCGGGGACGAAATATGGCAGGCATCGGCGGTGAACTTACTGTTCCGATGCCGGCAGTGTCTTCCCGCGGGCAACAAGCGATGAGGGTGCTTCGCAAAGGTGTGCGGAGGCTACTGGGGGTGGTTGTGACCGGCGGCGCTATGCGGAGATGGGCTCTCCACGGAGAGCTAGCGCGGAGGTAGAGCTATGCGGAGCAGAGGAGCGAGCGGGCACGCGGGTGAGCTTGTCCGGCGGGCATCCACGCCTTCTATAGGGCCGGGGAGGCACGTAGGGGTGAGACGGAGCAAATGCTGGCATTGGACGTGGCCGGAGGCGAGCGGGGGAAAAGCTGGGCAACGGGTGAGTGGCCGGCAATGTTGAGTGGCGGAAGGAGATGCGAGTCGCGGGGTGATCTTGTGGCCATTGGGTGCGGGCGATTGCAAACACGAAGAAGCAGCTTTGCCAAGCGAACGGATTGGTGAAGCTGGCGCACGAGTTGTCGCATCAAATGTCGGGGTTGGGCGGAGGGCATTGGCCGGTAGGCAGCAATGTCGTGGTGGAGGAAGGAGCTTGCGAGATAGGGCGGAGGGGATTGTTTGTCAAGGGGAGGATAGGCTCTCGTTTTCACTGGTCAGGAGGGGCACCATTGGGTCTTGTCAAGGCCGCGGGTTGGGCACGGCGAGCTCACCAGTGGGGGAGAGCCATGCGGTGGTGGTTAGCTGGAGCACATAGCACGCGCTCTAGTGAAAGGGGTGCGATGTGGTTCACGCGAAGGGGTGATGTTTGGGCTGGATTTATTTGAAAATGTTCAACTAAACTTGAAATTTGGCCTTTCTATGATTTGTTCAAAGGTCAGGCTTCAACTTCTACAAAAGGGTTAGGTCCAAAATCGAGCTAGACTTGAAGATACAAGGCTTCAAAGTTTGGTGGAATGCCTAAAACTCAGACTTAGGTGATTTTCACGTTTTGGGCTGAGTTGACTGTTTTGGCTGACTTTGACTCAAGTTTTGGAAAGGTTCTGGTGAGTTTTGGAGGTCAAAATAATAGAAGTTGTAGTAGACTTGTGGCACTCAAACTTTTGTAAAGGGTCCAGCTCGGGTTTAGTTTAAATTTGTGAGAAATAGAGCTGCCAAGTTGAGGAAATTTCACTGGTTCAAACTTAGTTTAAGTGTTGTTTTTGAATTGTTGCTGACTTTAGCCTAGAATTTGAACATGTTCAAGGTTTATTTAGTTGAAGCTCCAATTAACAAACATGTTCTCCAAAGTGTACTCTACAACCTTTGTAAAAGCTCCAACTCAAGTCTAGGTCTAGAATTCAAAATAACAGGAGCTAAACCACACTAAACAACTGTGTTTTCAGGACTTGGTATTTTTTATTTGAGTTGATTTTCTACTGAATTTGAATCCAGTTTTTGAACCTCTTCCTCTCCAAATCATTCATAGTGCTAATTAGAAAAGTTGTTTGAAATGTAAGGTTTTAAAACTCTTAGATTAACAAAATTTTAAGTTGTTATATAAAATTTTAAAACTATGAATTGCCTCCAAACTACGCTTTTAAAGGGCATTTTGGTCCTTTTAAGTGCTAGATTACTTCAAAACACTCTTCTTAAGCTTTGACATGGTTAATTAAAACTAGGGTTGTTACAGCCTACCCCCCTTAAAAGGAATCTTGCCCCGAGATTTGAGTGAAGTGACTAGTGTGGCTGCGTATGTACCTCCCTGATCGAAAAGAAAACCGCGGGAGTGTGTGTTAAGATATTTCTCCGTTTCCCATATTGCTTCATCTTAGGTGTGATGACTCCATTGGATCTTATACATTCTCACCACTTGTTTTCGAGTGTGTCTTTCCTTGCGATAAAGGATTTTGACACGAAATTCCGCATATGATAAATCGGGTTCGATTTCAAGCTCCTCTGATTCAAGAATTTTTCCGTCGGGACTCAAACACACTTCTTAAGCTGGAGACATGAAAGATGTCGTGTATCGCTGCAAGCTTCTTGGGAAGTTTGATCTGATATGCCACTGGTCCGCATATTTCCATAATCTCATATGGACCAATGTAGCATGGAGCCAACTTTCCTTTTATTCCGAAGCATTGATGCCCTTAGTTGGTGATACTCGGAGGTATACATGATCGCCAATTTCAAATTGTATCGGCATCCTCCTTTTATTGGAATAACTCCTCTGTCTGGACTGAGCGGCTTTAAGGTTTTCTCTGATTACTCTCACCTTCTCTTCTGCATCAATCACCAAGTCGGATCCATAGACCATTCTTTCTCCAGCCTGGGACCAACTCAGTGGAGTTCGACACCTTCGACCATTTTCAAACTAGCTTAGTAGCTGTTGTTATAAGAGAACTCTGCTAATGGCAAGCATTTGACCCAATTCTTGTCACAATGGATGACACAAGCACATAGCATATCTTCTAGAATCCAGTTTACCCTCTCTATTTGCCCATCTGTCTGAGGGTGCTATGTTGAACTACGGATTAGCTTGGTGCCAAGTGCAGTGTTCAGTTGCTCCCAAAAACGTGCTACAAACTGGGCGCCTCGATCGGAGATGATCATCTTCGGTACTACATGTAAGGAAACAATAAGGTCTAGGTACAGCTCCGTATATCTCTGAGTGGAGTAGGTCATTCTTACTAGGAGAAAGTGGGCCATCTTAGTGAGTCTATCTACTATGACCCATATGGAATCGTGCCTCTGGGAAGTGTTGGGTAACCCAATGATGAAGTCCATGCTGATATGTTCCCATTTCCATGAGGGTATGGGTAGTGGTTGAAGTGTACCTGCTACCTTCAAGTGGCTTGCTTTTACTCTCTGACATGTATCACATTCTGACACATACTTAGCAATCTCTGGCTTCATCCCAGACCACACGAAATTTTGTCGGAGGTCGTGGTACATTTTGGTGCTGCCAGGGTGAGTAGAGAATGTAGAAAGGTGTGCTTCATCCAAAATTTGCTTTTCTGAGATCAAGATTGGCAGGAACAACTAGTCGGTCCTCGTACCATACTACTCCCTTCCAACCCTATTGGAAATGCTTGTATCCCCCATCTTTCTTTGCCAACTTCTTCTTGATGAGCTTTATCTCCTTGTCCTCCAATTGTGCCAAGATGATTTGGTCATCCAAGGTGGGTTCGATAGCTATGTGGCTCAATGTGCAGTGAGGAATAATCTCCAAATTCAGCTTCCTCATCCCAGAACACAAGGTCTCGGTGAACTTGTCTGCAGAGAGACAGTTGCAATGGGCCTTGCGGCTAAGAGCATCGGCAACTACATTGGTCTTTCCTCGATGATAATGCACCTCTAAATCTTAATCCTTAATCAACTCCAACCATCTTTTTTGGTGCATGTTCAACTCAGCTTGGGTGAATATGTACTTGAGGCTCTTATGGTCGGTATAGATGTTACAGTGAGTGCCCATAAGATAATGTCTTCACATCTTCAGAGTATGTATTACCGCTGCTAGCTCTAGGTCATGAGTCAGGTAATTCTGCTCGTGTGGCCATAACGCATGTGAAGCGTAGGCAATGACTTGGTTGTCTTGCATAAGAACACATCCAAGTCCAGTGTTAGAAGCATCACAATAGACGTCAAACGGCTTGGCAGTGTCGGGCTATGCTAAAACCGGTGTAGAGGTCAACAGTCTTCTCAACGTGTGGAAGGCTTCTTCACATTTTTCACTCCACACAAATTTGACCCCCTTCTTCAGCAATTCGGTCATAGGCTTAGCTATCTTTGAAAAATCAGGAATGAAACATTGATAGTAGCCTGCTAGACCAAGGAAGCCTCGGCTTTGATGAACCGAAGTGGGTGGCTTCCAATCCATCACTTCCAAGACTTTGATTGGGTCAACTGCTATGCCTTCGTTAGATATGGTATGTTCTAAGAACTATCCGGCTAGAATTCACACTTAAAAAACTTGGCATAAAGCTGATGATCTCTCAATCGTTGAAGAACTATGCGGAGATGTTTAGCATGTTCCCCTTCATTTTTGGAGTATATGAGTATGTCGTCGATGAAGACCACGACAAACTTGTCAAGCTCGGGCATGAAAACCGAATTCATGAGATACATGTAATAGGCTGGAGCATTTGTAAGCCTGAAGGACATGACTAAGTACTCATACAATCCATGCCGCTTAGAGAAAGCGGTCCTAGGAATGTCGCATGGCCGGATCTTGATTTGATGATAACCAGAGCAAAGATCAATCTTGGAAAATACTCTAGCTCTGGCTAGCTGAGCAAAGAGAACATCAATTGTAACAATCCTAGTTTTAATTAATCTTGTCAAAGCTTAAGTATAGTGTTTAGAAGTTACTCTAGCACTTAAAAGGACCAAAATGATCCTTAAAAGCCTAAATTTGGGGGTAGTTCTTAAAATTGAAATTTCACATAACAACTTCAATTTTTACCAATATAAGAGTTGTAGAAATTTACAAACCCAACAACTTTTCTTATTGGCACTTTGAATTTTTTTTGGAGAGGAAGAGGTTCAAAAACTAGATTTAAACTTAGTGGCAAATCAACCCCATTTCAAAAACGCCAAGTGTTGAAAACAGTGCTGAGTAGGGTATTTTAGTTCTTGTTATTTAAAATTCTACACCTGGACTTGAGTTGGAGCTGTTACAGAAGTTTTAGAGTAAACTAAGAAGAACAAGTTTGTTAATTAAATCTTGAACTGAAGAAACCTAGAACCTACTCAAATTCTATGCTAAACTCAGCCTTAATTTAAAATTCAGCCCCTCAGCTCTAAGACTAAGACAATGAAAGACATCAACTTGGCATGTAAATTTCTCACAAAACTTAAACTGAACTCAAGCTAAAACCTTTATAAAAGTTGGAGTCCTGAGTGTGTACTACAACTCCACTTATTTGACCTAGGCCAAAATCTCAGCAAACCATTGGAAAATTGGATCCAAAGTCAGCTAAAATACTAAAAATCAGCCCAAGTCGGAAATTAGCAAAGTCTGCAAAACTGGTGTTCCCAAGAACTTTGGCATCAAATAACATTCAATCTAGCACGAAATTCTACCTAATGTATTTCTAGAATTTGTAGAGTATAGTTTAAACTACATTTTTTATTTTTGGAGTTGGCAAAGTTTGAATCGAAAATTTTGCAACAAATTTACCCAAACCCAGCCCCTACACGCTGCACATGCGCCCAAATCGTGCAGATCGAGCCTGGCGTGTCGCCGTGCACCACGTGGCGCCACCGCACATGTGCAGTCCGCACCCCAATGGTCACCTGCGATGGGATAGGACAGCCCAGTGCTTCGCCTAGTCGCTGCCCAAGCACATCCTATCATCTACCACGAACCTCTGCTGCCCGATGTGCGCGCCACCCTTCACCGCCTCTGCACGCCAAGCTCTGCCACGACGCCGCCGCTCACCAGATCCCACTCTCCACCCAACCGCTGCCTTGACAAGATGACACGAGCCCCCTCTGCTAGCCAACGAGCGCGTAAAACCAAAAGAATCGGATTTTTGCCCACCAGTGCACCAACGATCTTCTCCATGCCCTTACGCCGCCCCCGGCCACTCACCGCCCGCGCGGCCTTGCCCAGTGAGCCGCCGCCCTGTTCTTCTCCCCCAGTCGCAGCCGGCCACGCTCCTGTCGCCCTTTAGCCATCGCCTCACCTCCTTTCGGGTCCCCGCAGCTATAAAAGCCGTCATTGCACGCTGCAGCTCCTCTCCCCACGCCCAAGCTTCACTCCCCCTTTTGCCACCACTGAAGCAAAGCGACGCCATGACACCCCACCATGGAGCCCTACCCTCCGAGCCTCCCCGCTGCCTCTCAAGCCCACTAGTGAGCAACATGTGCCCCGGCCAAGTTTCCTGAGCCACTCCCCGACCGCCGGAGCCGCCGCCGCTGCCAGAATAGAGAAGTCCTGCCGCCGCCCGCAAGCCCATCATGGTCCACCACTATCGAGCCCTCTCCGCCACCCCTTCCCTCAGTGGACCCGCTCAAGGTGAGCCTCCCGTCAAGCCCGTGCCTTTCCCCGCCTCAATCGCCGCCTAACCTCACCGGAATCGGCTGCGCACCCCGCCGGCGAGGGAAGGATGACATTGCGTCGATTAGAGTTTTTCTAGGGGCGTGTTTGTGAATGTTTTAAACCTGTAAGCGGCCTCGCGTAAAAGAGATTTGGCATTTTTTATTTTAAGTTGGTTTAAATAGGCTGAATTTTGAAAAGGCATAAGTAAATGTAGAAAATTGAGAAAAATGCAAAACTAACTTTGCTGGAATTGTTAGACGAGTAGTTTCACAGAAAAATAATGTTGGCCATGTTACTCTTACCTATATTTCTCTAGATTTTATTTAGTGTTTAGGCCAATAAATGCACCATAAATCCCCCAAAAATGGTAAAAGGAGGAATTCACCTCTGCTAGCTTTGTCACACTGAGCTTGTGCTAAATAAAATAGTTGTGACCCTGGTTTAGATGTTTATGCTACAGTTTGAGATTTATCTTTGAGAACTAGTGTAGAATTTACTTTGTACATAATAAATGGTTTAAGATAGAGAAAAATGTGAAACCACTTTTGTTGGATCACAAATGAAACATACTCGCTAGGATAAATAATGGTCACTGTATGAAACTTGATGAAATAGGCATAACTTTTTGTACAAGTTTAAATCATAGAAAAATATGGAAAATAGATGTCCTACACCAAAAATCATGGAAAAATCACAGAAGCCTCGATCACACTAGTTTAACATCCTGTAAAAAATATCAGAGCCAAGCTCTGGCTGGAACTTGAGTTAAAAATAGTTCCCTATAATCTGCCATAGGGTACTGTTTTAATTTTAATTTACTTTGTAGAAGTTCAATGCATCCCAAAATTTTACAATAGCTCACTGATGTGATTAGAAAGTCTCTGTAAAATTTTCAGAACCATATCTTATCAGAAGCTACCAGAAACATTTATGAAAGTTAAACCCAAAAAAAAATGAAAAAAAACCATTAGGTAATAGTAAGGGCAAAATGGTAATTTTGGAAGAGGTGCAGAAAAACATTCAGAAACACGATAACTTTCCAAATGAACCTTGAGCAACCCTAGAGTGACCCCACCTTTCTTGTGAAGTCTAAGTTGTAAAATATTATATGTGGACACAATCACCATCAAATACACCCGAGGATTAAAACGCAAAATTACTCATCTAGTATATAAAGTTTAATATTTATCTAAGTGTAGTGGTCCTTGCACTTAATATCTCTTTTTAACTTGAAATGCATCTTGCTCGCAAACTCATAAAACTTGAACATTGCATATGCATCTCATGTAGAAGCGAACCTCGCAGATGGAACCTACGTATTGACGCATGCTACCGAGGAAGGATCTGCAGAGCTGCACCACCTCGAGGCCGAGCAGGAGATCCTAGAAGCTGCCAGCGAGTCTCTCACTAACATAGTTCAGGAAGGCAAGCTCCGGAGCATAACCCTGATTTCGAAAATTATGCACTACTTATGCTAGTTATGTTTGTGCATTAAGTTTATAGGAGTTGCTTGAACCCTTAGTTGTATGATCCTAGGTACAGAAAAATTCCTGAACCCAAGAATTCAAAATGACATGTGCTGAATACTAGTATGTTAAGTCGTGTAGTTGCTACGCTAAATAGGGACACGGTAAAAGTCGAGTGATTTCCATTCACTAGCAAGCTATAGGAATTGCCTGACTACTTATGTTGCAACCATAAGGATTGATGGGTGGGGCTGGGCTATATGTTCTGTTTTGGTGGACGTTGGATTGCCCCGTCTGTCTAGTGGAAAACTGCTAAGGTCGAGATATGTTAGAACAGTGGTCAAGTGTTTGAAAGTACTAATCTCATACCTAGTATGGGATGGGGAAGCCTAGTACCTGATTGAACCGGCGTGGACCTTTACCCCGCTCTCTCTGGATCTAGGTTCCTATGCGGCCGCATGTGGGTACAAGGGTAGCCATGGTATGGCGACGTTCCGGGTCCGGTGGGGTATTGTATTCCAAGGGAAGTGGGCTCTGGACAAACGCCACGAATTGATGGGGATAGCTTATATATGTGAACCCGGTGCGACAGTAGCATATATCATGGGGTTAGGTTCACCTTGCAAGGTTAAGAAACTCAATTCAAATCGTCTGCCTCTCACAGTTTTAGACTACTTGATTGCACTTTTGCACTGAGTAAGAAGAGGAACAAATGTTGATGAATAATACTAATGCTTGAATTAAATTGCTTGATCACATGTTTGCTTAGGATAGGTGCTTACCTAGAATGGATAATCAACTAGAACCTGATGCTAAAACTTGAAAGTAAGGACCCACCTTAGATGCTTTTGGCAAAACAACCCATCCTCCAGCCAAAAAGCTTTGCATGTCTAGAAGTTGGTGGAGTAGTTACCACCTGACTATTAAGTCTTGCTGAGTATTAGTATACTCAGCCTTACTTGTGGCTATATTTTCAGGAAGTGCTGATTTTGAGGAAATGGTTGCCAGTTTGACTTGGCCGACCGAACTCCCTCCGGGTTGGACGGTCGAGTGGAAACCATCCTCAGATAGCGAGGATCGTGGTGATTGATATCGTGGTTGGCTTCGCCATGGTATTATGTATCGATGTCAGTTGCATTGTGTCTTTTTCCGCTGCTTAAACTCTGAACATTTTACTTATGCACTTTTGAACAATGGATGTGTAATAACTTAATTAAGATCTATGCTTTAAGTACTTGAATGTTGTAATCTCTAAACTCGCCTTTGTGTGAGATGCTTTTCGTTCGATCCGAAACAAGTGGTTTATCAAGTATAACTTAATTGACATGATTAAAGTGTGGTTCGCATATGAGGCGACGTTGAAACACTTTAGCCAGGTTAATTTGGGTGGTTCCTATTGGGCATACACCCCAGGTCCACGAGTAGGCCTTGGACGGCCCATCAAGGGACGTACTCGGACAAGATCAGAACAAGGATGGGCGTATCCTACTCGGACTAGTCAAGTATGTTTATGGCAAACTACTCGGGCCATTACCGAGTAGAACTCTGTAATAGTACCCGACTAGGACTCAGACTTGTAACCCTGCCCTCCCGTGTATATAAGGGCGGGTAGGGACACACCCCAACAGACAAGAACAACTCCAGTTCATCAAATACAAACCAACACACAGGACGTAGGGTATTACGGGATCTAGCGGCCCGAACCTGTCTAAATCATGTTCCTTGCATCACCATTGATTCCTTGATTCTCGACGACCCTTACCGCATAAAAGACCACCTAGGGTAACCCCTAGGCGGGTTGCCGGTCTAAAACACCGACAGCTGGCGCGCCAGGTAGGGGGACTCATCAAGTTTCTCAGCGTGAACTCAATGGCAAAGGTCATCATTAGGCCCATTTTCTTCATCGAAGCCGGCGCCACCTTCGTTTTTGGATCCTGGCTTTGCGTCGCCGAAGGCTCGGGTTCGTTCCGGCGCCAGATCGTTGACGTTCAGGAGAAGAAACCAGAAGATATGATAAAAAAAAACCAAGATTTCAAAGTCAACGAGTTCGACTACGCGTCGGATTCGACTTCGCCTCGGACTACTCCAACCCTCTGCTCAGGGGTCGGGCGCACCCGACCCTAGCACTCAGGGTCGGGCGAGGCGGAGTTTCCCCCCTCGAGGTCGAGCGAAGCGGAGCTACTCCCCCAAAGGGTCGGGCTCAGCCGACCCCAGGACTCAGGGTCGGACTCGCCTCAGACTAGTCAGTCCCAGCCAGTGTCCAAGTCAGTTTCGACTTCAAAGCGGTTCCCGCACGGACTCCGCAACGCAACCAAAGTCCACCAAGGTTTTCTTACTCGAAGTCGATTCAAACTCGGGCATCACAAAGACGTCGACTCCGATTCGTCCTATTCACCAGAGATACCATTATCTGGTCCAGCCCAAGGATTGGTAATAACTTCGACATCACAAGGCAGATTCGTCCATTGGCCGGGATTGCGACAATCTCTTCTTGACCGCGACTACAACTCACGCCTTGTCGCCCATATAGACAACCTCCCATATCAAGAAGGCGTTCCACTCACTTCCAACCGTGAGGAAAGTTCCACAGAGATTGCAACATCAAGCTCCGGAAGCTACTACCCGGACAGGGAGATACTTGTTATTACTTAGAATAACAATCCGGGTACTAGCTAGAATAGAACCCCCAGGCGATTAGCACAAATCAACAACATCTCCGAAGATGAGTCTACAGTTGACGCCCCTCACGATGAAACCTCCAAGAAGCACAACCAAAGAAAGGCGCGCAATGCTACTCGAGCCGAGCGACGGTAGTTGATGGCTACAAATATTCCCATTACAAATCTTGAAAGGGCTTTCAACGCAGTCCAGGCTCAGGAGCACAATACTCCACTCGCGGCTATCGCCTCAATCAACCTTTTAACAACATTGATGCCTCAGGATAAGGATAACGCAGCCACAGCTCAACTCGTGCAGCGCGGCAACGGACTGATCGCACAACTCGTAGAGCAAGCTTACAAGCTACTCGACATAGAATCACCAATCCCGTCTGTTCCTCGTATCACATCTCATCAAGAAGGTAACACCACCCCACGAAATGATAACACAATCAACCAACCTCGGCAACACAACCAAGGTCCAAGCAAGCATAAGGCCCCTGCTCGACATAAGGATGTTGGTGAGGTCAGCTGCACCAACTCGGTTAAAAACATCCGACCTACTCGGAAGAACCACGAAATGTCCAACTTCAGTGATTTGCGAGAAATTCTCAATAGTCAGCGCGAACGGGAAGTCGACAGCTACAACCACTTTCCTGCTTTCACAAACCGGGTAATGAAAACAAAATTACCCGATAAGTTCAAGCCAACCGGAATCACCAAGTATGATGGCAAGCAAGACCCAATTCAATGGCTACGATGTTACTCGCTAGCCGTCCAAGCAGCCGGGGGCAATAACGACACCAAAGTTATCCATTTCCCCATATGCATGGAACCCGCACCACTGATCTGGCTTGAGTCACTCAAACCCAAGTCCATTGACTCTTGGGTAGACTTGATAAAGGCTTTCACCAACAACTTCGCCGGCTCCATGGCTAGACCAGGCAACAAGATCAACTTAAGTCAAATTAAGCAAAAAGAAGGCAAGACCCTACGCGACTATCTGCGACGGTTCTTCGAAAAGAAGGCTACCATAGTTGACATCTCCGAAACAGACGTCATTGAGTGCTTCTAGAATGGACTCTATGATCCACGAACATACCAAGACTTCGGTCACCGACGACCAGCTGATGTAAAAGAACTCAAAGTCATGGTGCAACAGTGGGCGGATGAAGAAGACAAAGAGTGAGAACGGTTCGGCTCCCACCGTAACCGCGGATGCGACAACAACCACAACAATGACCTAGATAGAACTCGGCATAACGATGCTCGGAACACCTATTCGAGTAACCACAATCGCAAAAGGAAGCCCAACAACACTGTTGCCGCCATGACCAACTCCGGGAAAAAGGGACACTGCAGAAACGATGAAGGGCCAACCTTCATTGAGCTACTCAAAAAGCAGTGCCCATGGCATCCGTCTAGCAAGCACTCAGCGATAGACTGCTACAGCATGCGCCGAGTCATGCAAGACTTACCCGCACCACCACCCCCTGAAGAGTACACCAAGAGTAGAGATAAGGGTAAGAATAAAACCCGCAACGCCGAAGATGAAGACGGTGACTTCCAGACAGCTTCAAAAACTGTCAACGTCATTTTCGGTGGTATCCCAGGCACTGCATCCAAGCGAGCCAACAAACTCGTACTCGGGGAGATCATGGCCATCGAACCAACGGATCCTACACCGTTAAAATGGTCAGAAGTTCCAATTTCTTTCAGCAGAAAAGATCAATGGACAAAATTTTCAGAACCAGGCCATTTCCCACTAGTCCTGGATCTAGTTGTGGTAGGATAAAAGTTAACCAAAGTACTCATCGACGCGGAAGCGGCCTCAACGTTATCTTCGCCAAGATATTAAGGAAGATGTGCCTCGACGTTACTAAAATGCTTACCCCAACGGATTCACCTTTCTACGGCATCGTGCCTGGAAACGAGGCTATACCACTAGGACAAGTTGTCCTTCCAGTCACCTTCGGCACTAAAGAACATTACTGTACTGAGTACATCAGATTCGAAGTTGTAGATTTCGAGACATCTTACCATGCTATACTCGGACAGCCAGCACTCACCAAGTTCATGGCCATACTGTTGGAGGTATGCCCTAGAGGCAATCATGGAGATGATGATATTCTATTTGTATCCATGATTTGTATATTGTGTTCATTGAATATCCATTAAAGGCTACTTGAATTGATTTGCAATTATGTGAATTTGCAATCGGGGTGAATTTTATATGAAAATTGATCTACAGAAAAAGTTACACATGAAATTCAACCGCTTCGCCGTTTTCGGCGAAATTAGATTTCCCAAATTCGGCTTGGAAGATGGAGTTTCGGGCATCCGAAGTTTGGAACATTAGGACGCCTAACTCTGTTTTGCAGGATGTATGTTTGTATCTTGTGATCAGTATGGCCCCCTTGTGTATGTGATGCATGTGTGTAACTCATTCATGACCTGCGTGTCACGCGTACGGCAACACGGCAGGAGCCATATGTGTTGTCACTTTATTGTATTTAATGGTCTGCGTACCAATCTGTGATGATCCAAGCAACTATGTAATCTTCATTACTAGCTTCTTTACTAGCTATTAGGTGTAATAACATGTTCTAGTTCTTGGAGGACTCATCACCAGGAGGATGGCGCACATGGAACATGGAGATGGAGATCACCATGGTGAACAGATTCTATGGAGATGGAGACCACCATAAGAAAACGGGCCATACTGTGTCACAACTGTGTGAATGCTATTCTATTTATGTTTTACTTTCTGCATGCTGTGATGTTAGAAGTAGAACGATCCCTCACAAAAGTTTAAGTTAGTATGCCCTCCCAACTAAAACTTGCACCGTCCCATGTCTTGTACAATTAGTGGTGGGTCTATGAAATTAGGGTGCCACTAGTTTTCCTTGACTAGACGGGTTTGTGTCGGACACTTACGCGCATAAGGGTTGGTTTGCTTAATAAGGTTATCTTAATGGTTAAGGACCTTGGGGCATAAAGGTTGGGCGCCGAGACATAGAGATGTCACCCAACAACAGGAGTCATATGTGATATGATTAGCAAAAGTTGCTTACCGATCTATCTTGTTTGCTAGCGGTGATGCTAAAGCTCACTAGTGGACTTGTTAGTTGTGGATCCTGAATCACTAAGTTTCAATAGAGGGATATTGATTTTAGTGGGAGTAGATTCTGTTAAAATAGTTTAATGTGATTTGCTCTATCATGGATACATTTGTCTTAGTGTATTTTGCATTACTTTGTTGTAGATTAAATGGCACCTAGCAGCAGTACACCGTTTGCTTTCCGTTCGGTCCCTGAGAAGGACAAGTTGAATGGAACAAATTACTCGGATTGGATCCGTAACCTAAGAATTGTTCTCAGGGCTGAGAAAAAGGAAGATGTTCTAGACAACCCACTACCAGAAGAACCTGCTGATGATGCACCCGTTGCTGCTAAGAATGCTTACAAGAAAGCATGTGATGCTAACCTCGAAGTAAGCTGCCTTATGCTTGCTTGCATGGAACCCGAGCTGCAGATGCGGTTCGAAACAAACCATGAGGCGCACGATATGATCGTGGCGCTTAGAGACATGTTCCAAACACAGGCCAGGACTGAAAGGTTCAATGTGTCTAAGGCCTTTGTTGAGAGCAAGCTAGCAGAAGGCGCAGCAGTAGGACCACACGTAATCAAGATGGTTGGTTACACTAAACGGTTGGAGAAGCTAGGCTTCCCACTGAGCCAAGAGTTGGCCACTGATTTCATTCTTTCGTCTCTTCCACCTAGTTATGAGAACTTCATCTCGAACTGTGAAGGGTCTGAATGAGCTGTGTGGCATGCTTAAAATAGCAGAGGCTGACATCAAGAAAAGCGCTAGTACCAGCCATGTGATGGCTATACAGAACTAGCCTAGCTTTAAGAAGAAGGGCAATTCTTGGAAGAAGAAGCGCAAGGCTCGAACGTCCAAGCCAAACCCAGCGCCCAAGGTTAAAGCTGGAACTGGACCTGCTCCAGACAAAGAGTGTTTTTACTGTCATGAACTTGGTCACTGGAAGAGAAACTGCAAGCAGTACCTAGCTTCCTTGAAGAATGGCGGAAGTAAGAGTACTTCTACCTCAGGTACGCTTGTTGTTAATGTTATAGACAACATTTTTCTCGCTGATACAATTATTAATTCTTGGGTATTTGATACCGGATCGGTTGCTCATATTTGCAATTCGATGCAGGGAATGATAAGAAGTAGAAGCGTGGAAAGAGGAGAAGTTGATTTCCGCGTGGGCAATAATGCAAGAGTTGCTGCGTTGACCGTCGGGACGATGCAACTCCACCTCCCGTCAGGATTTATTATGGAGTTGAATAATTGTTATTTCGTTCCTAGTTTAAGTCGAAACATTTTGTCTCCTTCATGCTTGATGAAGGATGGTTATTCATTTGCGAGTGAAAACAATGATTGTGTGATCTCTAAGAATAATATGTTTATGGCTTTTGCACCCATTGTGAATGGATTATTTGTTTTAAATCTTGATGGTTCACCTGTCTGTAATGTAAGTGCTAAAAGGCCTCGGCCTAATGATTTGAGTCCTACCTACTTGTGGTATTGTCATTTGGGTCATATAAGTGAAAAGCGCATGAAGAAGCTCCATTCTGATGGACTTCTAACTTCGTTTGATTTTGAATCATACGAGACATGTGAGGCTTGCTTGCTAGGCAAGATGACCAAGACGCCTTTCACAGGATTTCCTGAGAGAGCAGTAGACTTGTTGGAACTCGTACATAGTGATGTATGCAGACCAATGAGCATGACGGCTAGAGGAGGATTCCAATACTTCATAACTTTCACTGATGATTTTAGTAGATATGGCTATGTCTATTTGATGAGGCACAAGTCTGAAACCTTTTAAAAGTTCAAGGAATTTCAGAATGAAGTTGAAAATCAGCGTGGCAAGAAAATTAAAGCCTTATGATCTGATCATGGAGGCGAGTATTTGAGCCACGAGTTTAGCAATCATCTAAAGAGTTGCGGAATTGTTCCATAACTTACGCCGCCTGGTACACCTAAGAGAAATGGTGTGTCCGAGCGACGTAATCGAACTTTGTTAGACATGGTTCGATCAATGATGAGCCAGTCGGACCTACCGTTGTCATTTTGGGGATACGCTCTAGAAACAGCAGCTTTCACACTTAATAGGGTACCATCTAAATCCGTAGTTAAGACACCATATGAGATATGGACTGAAAAGGTTCCTAGTTTGTCTTTTCTAAAGATTTGGGGATGTGAAATGTTTGTCAAGCGACTTCAGTCGGACAAGATCACACCCAAGTCGGATAAGTGTATTTTCGTGGGATATCCAAAGGAAACTTTGGGATATTATTTCTACAACCGATCAGAAGGCAAAGTGTTTGTCGCTCGGAACGGGGTTTTCCTAGAGAAAGAGTTTGTCAAAGGATAAAAGAGTGGAAAGACAGTGCATCTTGAAGAATTTCAAGATGAGCCGATCGGGCAAGAATCAATGAGTGATGCTAACGTAGCAGAACAAGTTGAGATACCCATGGCAAGAGAAGCACCGCCACAACCACGAAGGTCAGCAAGGCTCCGCGAAATGCGGGAAATATTATTGTTGGACAATGATGAGCCTGCGACATATGCAGAAGCAATGATGGACCCAGACTCCGAAAAATGGCAGAGTGCCATGCAATCCGAAATAGAGTCCATGGGAGACAATCAAGTTTGGAACTTGGTTGACCCACCTGATGGTGTTAAAGCCATAGAGTGCAAGTGGATCTATAAGAAGAAAAAGGACATGGATGGAAATGTTCACATCTATAAAGCACGACTTGTCGCAAAAGGTTTTCGACAAGTTCAAGGAGTTGACTACGACGAGACCTTCTCGCCCATAGTGATGCTTAAGTCCATTCAGATTATTCTAGCTATAGCTGCATATTTCAATTATGAGATATGGCAGATGGATGTCAAGACAGCTTTCCTAAATGGAAACCTAGCTGAGGACGTGTATATGATATAGCCCGAGGGTTTTGTCGATCCGAAAAATGCTGGAAAGGTATGCAAGCTTCAGAGATCCATTTATGGATTGAAGCAAGCATCTAGGAGTTGGAACATTCGTTTTGATGAAGTGGTCAAAGGGTTTGGCTTCACCAAGAACAAAGAAGAGTCTTGTGTTTACAAGAAGGTTAGTGGGAGCTCTGTAGTATTTCTAATCTTATATGTGGATGACATATTACTGATTGGAAATAACATTCCTATGCTTGAGTCCATAAAGACTTCATTGAAAAATAGTTTTTCGATGAAGGACTTAGGGGAAGCGGCATATATTCTGGGCATTAAGATCTATAGAGATAGATCGAGAAGGCTTATAGGTTTAAGCCAAGATACTTACATTGACAAAGTGTTGAAACGGTTCAGCATGGAAGAGGCAAAGAAAGGGTTCTTGCCTATGTCACATGGTATACATCTCAGCAAGACTCAGTGTCCTTCGACTGCTGATGAGCGGGATCGCATGAGTAGAGTGCCATATGCCTCGGCTATTGGATCTATCATGTATGCAATGATAAGTACTCGCCCAGATGTTTCATATGCGCTAAGTATGACAAGCAGACACCAATCTGATCCAAGTGAGAGTCACTGGACAGTGGTGAAAAACATTCTTAAGTACTTGAGAAGGACTAAAGATATGTTCCTCGTCTATGGAGGTGAGGAGGAGCTCGTTGTAACAGGTTACACCGATGCTAGTTTCCAAACCGACAGAGATGATTCAAAGTCACAATCAGAATTTGTGTTCATGCTGAATGGTGGTGCTGTTAGTTGGAAGAGTTCCAAGCAGGAGACGGTGGCTTATTCTACGACAGAAGCCACGAAGGAAGGTGTTTGGATAAGGAATTTCCTCATTGAGCTTGGTGTGTTCCCGAATGCGTCCAACCCATTGAATCTCTACTGTGATAATAATGGGGCAATTGCGCAAGCAAAGGAGCCAAGGAACCACCAGAAGAACAAACACGTAATGCGGCGATTCATCTCATTCGAGACTTCGTTAACCGGGGTGAGATCAAGATATGCAAAATACACACGGATCTGAACATTTCTGATCCATTGACAAAACCACTCCCGCAGGCTAAGCATGATGCGCATGTAAGAGCTATGGGTATTAAGTACCTTCTAGATTGACTCTAGTGCAAGTGGGAGACTGTTGGAGGTATGCCCTAGAGGCAATCTTGGAGATGATGATATTCTATTTGTATCCATGATTTGTATATTGTGTTCATTGAATATCCATTAAAGGCTACTTGAATTTATTTGCAATTATGTGAATTGTATGTGAAACTCTTTTCTTGTATGGTTATTCTAAAGTTGTCCCTAGTCGGAGTTTATGTGAGGACACACATGAATATTAGACTAGCACATGTATTAGTTGATGACTATGTTTCACAAGTCATGGACATGGAGGTGTTGAACTAATAATGTGGACACATGTGGAGACATGTGCTAGGACTGACCCAACACGAGAAGTAGTTCTCTCTTTAAACAACATATACGCTTTGTCCTTAGACCTGAGATTGTCGCATGTATTCTAGATGTGGATCGACCTACTTAGGGCCTATCAAACGCTACGCCGTAACAGGGTAGTTATAAATGTAGCTTCGGGTTTGTTAAGAAGCATGCTATGAGACATGGTCAATCAAGATGGGATTTGCCCCTCTCTGATTGAGAGTGATATCTCTGGGCCCCTCGAGTGATCAAATCCGAAAATGCATGGCCATGCTACGTACGGTTAAGAGTTAACCTACAAAGGGATTCCGAATCACAGGATCGAGAAAGAGCGGTCGGCTTGAAGCTAGACCAAATATCGTGAGGCAAAGGGAATAGCATGTATATTATGTTGTGATGGTTCGTCAGATATGATCTTCGTGTGCGTATAGGAGTTGGCACGTCTTGCTAGAGGCCGCTACCGACTATTGGGCCGAGTAGGAGTACTCGGGCCATGTCTATATGTATCCGAACCCATAGGGTCACACACTTAAGGGGCTGGAAGCCCAATTCGGATCTGATCCGAGTTGGATTAGGTTTAGAAGTACTAATGGGCCTCGGACCTAGAGGCCCGTCAGGAACCTCTATAAATAGAGGGGTAGGGGCGCCCTAGGGTTTACACCTTTTGGCGAAACACACCTGCTGCGCCTCCCACGCCCTCGCCTGTTGCAACTCGCGGATCTAGCAGTTCGGCTTGCGACGCTTCCTCCCTGCACGTGTGGATACCTTGGAGGTGTTGCGCCTGCAGCACACGACGAGCCAACGACGAGCCGCGGCACCGGGGGTGATCTTGCTGCACGTGGATGAGCTGCTGAGGAGCTACTGGACGTTGACGTGATCGACTATGTACGACTACGTGATCGTCTTCACTGCATCGACGCATATCTACATCTTCCGCACCAGTAGTGCGTGGAGTGGTAATCCCGTGATCCTTATACGACAGTCATTCCTGGTTTTACGCGGTAGAAATTTTGATTTACGCTAGCGTAGCCTACCTCGTAACCCAACACATACCACATTATGTCTACCTGGTACTCAAAATGTTAGGCCCCAAGGGGGAGCTCACGCTATGAGGAGATCTACGGTGATCCTACGAATGTGACACTGAAGCCGTGGAAATTGCTGTGACTACTCAAACACCCAGTCCCATACAACAAGTCTTCACAGCTTCAAAGAAGCTCAACCCAACCGAACTAGAGATCCCGGAAAAAAAGTCGGGGTCCACAAAGGTGAAACCCGCCAGTAAGCAAGACTTCAAATCAGTTGACCTCCAGACAGGTGATCCTTCCAAGACAGCCCTGATCGGAACAGGGCTAGATCCTAAATAGGAATTCGTGCTTGTCAGCTTCCTTCGGGCTAAATATGATATCTTCGCTTGGAAACCGGCTGACATGCTAGGTGTGCCCAAGGAACTGATTGAGCATTCTCTCAATGTCGATCCCAAAGCTACTCCAAAACGGCAACGACTACGCCGGTTTGCTCAGGACAGACGAGAAGCAATCAAAAAAGAGTTAGCCAAGCTACTCGCGGCAAGGTTCATCAAAGAAGTTTTTCACCCTGACTGGCTCGCCAATCCTGTGCTTGTTCGTAAGAAAAACAACGAACGGAGAATGTGTGTTGACTACACCGACCTCAACAAACACTGCCCAAAAGACCCTTTCGGGCTACCCAGGATCGATTAGGTGGTTGACTCCATCGCTAGGTGCGCTTTGCTATGCTTTCTCGACTGCTACTCTGGCTATCACCAGATAAGCTTCAAAGAAGAAGATCAAGCCAAAACACTGTTCATCACGCCCTTCGGAGCTTTCTGCTACAAAACAATATCCTTCGGACTAAAAAATGCAGGAGCAACTTATCAAAGGGCCATACAGATGTGCTCTGACAGGCAACTTCACCGTAATGTCGAAGCTTATGTCGACAACATCGTTGTCAAAACAAGAAACCGGGAGGAACTCATTGCTGACTTGGAGGAAACTTTCTCTAGTCTCCGCGCTTTCCGATGGAAACTCAATCCTACTAAGTACGTCTTTGGAGTACCTTCCGGTAAGCTACTCAGGTTCATCATTAGCCTTTGCGGCATTGAGGCCAACCTGGAAAAAATATCTGCCATCACAAACATGCAGGCACCAGCCAACATTAAGGATGTGCAGAAACTCACAGGCTGCATGGCCGCTCTCAACCGGTTCATCTCAAGACTTGGAGAACGGGGACTACCCTTCTTCAAGCTTCTCAAATGCCAGGACAAATTCAAATGGACGGAAGAGGCAGATGAGGCACTAACACAACTCAAAGACTTTTTGTCAAAGCCTCCTGTACTCACCGCTCCCTCTCCGAACGAAGACTTGCTCCTATACATCTCAGCTACTACTCATGTCATCAGCATGTAGTCGAACGGTCTGAACCAGGCCACACTTACAAGGTCCAACGACCTGTCTACTTCATCAGCGAAGTACTCTCGGACTCCAAAAACTCGGTTCACGGATACAAAAGCTCTTATACGCTAATTTGCTCACCTCCCGGAAGCTGCGCCATTATTTCCAAGAGCACAACATCACAGTCATCTCCGACTTCCCGCTCGGCGAAATTCTCCACAACAGAGATGCCACGGGTAGAATCTCCAAATGGGTAGTTGAACTCGAAGCTCTCACATTGAACTTCAAGCCAAGGATAGCCATCAAGTCCCAAGCTTTGGTCGACTTCATAGCTGAATGGACTAAAAAACAAGTTCCAACACCGGTCGAACGACTAGAACATTGGGTAATGTACTTCGACGGATCCCTCAAACTTGAAGGAGCCAGCGCAGGCATATTACTCATCTCCCCCAGGGGAGACCAGCTCAAGTATGTGCTGCTAATATTCTGGGAAGCATCTAATAATGAAGCCGAGTACGAAGCACTGCCACACGGCCTTCGCCTCGCAATCTCCCTCGGCATCAAACGACTACTGGTGTACAGCGACTCTCTAGTCGTTATAAACCAGGTCAATGACGAGTGGGACCGGAACAAGGACAACATGGACGCTTATTGCAAAGATGTTCGCAAACTGGAAACCAAGTTCTCTGGCTTGGAATTTCATCACATCGTCCGTGACAACAACGTTGCCGCCGACGTCTTATCCAAAATGGGCTCTACTCGCGCAGAGGTTCCAGCAGGAATCTTTGTACACGAACTGCGCAAGTCGTCTATATCCGACCAAGTCACACCGCTAGCAATCCCGACTGGTGACATCTCTCATGAAATCATGATGATAGAAGTCGACTGGAGGACACCCTTCATCGACTACATCAAAGATCACCAGCTACCATCCGACAAAAATAAAGCTGAGCAAACCTCCCAGAGAGTAAAAACTTATGTTCTAGTCAGAGATAAGCTCTACAGGAAAGGTGCCTCGTCTAGAGTACTCATGAAGTGCGTCACCAGAGAAGATGGCCAAGAAATCCTAGAAGAGATTCACAGAGAAATCTGTGGCAACCACGCCTCTTAGAGGACACTAGTTGGCAAGGCTTTCAAAGCAGGCATCTACTGGCCAATGGCTCTGGCTGACACCAAACAACTAGTTTAGAAATGCAAAGGTTGTCAATTCTTCACAAAACAGCAACATGTACCGGCCTACAAGCTAGTCACAATACCTCCAACATGGCCGTTTGCCTGCTGCGGGCTCGACATGATAGGTCCGTTACCAACTGCACTAGGAGGATTCAACAGAATACTCGTGGCAATCGACAAATTCACCAAATGGATCGAGGTCAAACCGGTCACTTGCCCCAAGGCAGATCGGGTCCTCGACTTCTTGGATGAAATCGTACACCGCTACGGTTTTCCCAATAGGATTATATTAGACCTAGGGTCAAACTTCAATAATCATGACTCCAGTTCATCAAATACAAACCAACACACAGGACGTAGGGTATTACGCGATCTAGCAGCCCGAACCTGTCTAAATCATGTTCCTTGCATCACCATTGATTCCTTGATTCTCGACGACCCTTACCGCATAAAAGACCACCTAGGGTACCCCCTAGGCGGGTTGCCGGTCTAAAACACGGACAGTTCTACCACATCAATGCGGGGTAAAGGGTACTTGTTTTTGATAGTTATCGCATTGAGGGGTCGGTAGTCCACGCACATTCACAGACTATCATCCTTCTTCTTCACAAACAGGGCTGGGCAGCCCCAAGGTGACGTGCTTGGGCGAATGAAACTTTTCTCTAACAGTTCATGCAACTGGGTCTTTAATTCTGCCAACTCTGCAGGTGGCATCCGGTATGGCCTTTAATTCTGCCAGCTCTATAGTTCTATGGCAAACTCAATATCTCTGTCTGGGGGCATGCCTAGCAGGTCATTTGGAAACACATCCGGATACTCGCACACCACGGGAATATCCTCTATCTGGGACTCAATGGCTGGGAAGGCACAAGAATTTACGCACTCTCGGGCTAGCAAGTGCAGTGTTGAAGGTCCTAGGGTAGGTGAGTTTATTTGGACGACCCATGCTACAATATCTAACATGACTTTGTGCCGAGTGATCCAATCCATTCCCAGAATTATATCGATGCCTTCCAAACCCAAGATAATAAGGGTGGTTTTGAAAACCTTTCTGCCTAACTTGATGAGTACTCCACGTGTTATTTGGTGGGAAGCAATTTTACCACTAGGGGTTGAGATCATGTAAGCCCTTTGGTGTGACAGAAACCCAAATCACATTTACCATAAAAATTTGGCCAAATAAAGCTATGCGATGCACCAGAATCAAATAATATAAGGGCAGACTGGTTGTGGACAGAAAAACTGCCCATCATGACCGGTGCACCCTCTGGAAGGTTCGCAAAAGTGGTGAAGTTGAGTATTCCCTGCCTGACCTGAACCTTTGGCCTCTTGCCTTTATTCTGATTCGAGCTCGGTCCTTGACTCTGGGCCTTGTTCTATGGACAATCTTTGGTGAAGTAGTTTGGGCTCCCACAAGAGAAACAATGATTTCTAGTGCCAGGATGGAGTCGCGGCGGAGCATTTGGCCTTAGGCCTTGCTACTTAAAACAAGGGAAGCGAGGAGCTTCCTACTGTGGTGGTGGCTGGATCACCCATCGACCCTGCTACGGAGTCATCTTTGGAGCTTTTGGGAGAATCAGCCGGAACTTCGGTGCTGAGGCACTGGGAGAAGGCATCGCCGCTTTTCTCTTCTTCTCGGCCTTGAGGGCTACGATGCAATCCTCCTGAGAAATAGCTAGACTAACTAGCTCGTGGAAAGTGTCCACCTTCACCAGGTTTATCCTTTCTTTAGGCTTGAGACTAAGGCCCCTGCAGAATCTATCCCGCTTCTTCTCGTTAGTATATGCGTGATAACCCGCATATTGGCACAAGTCATTGAAGGCTTGTGCGTACTGGAGCATATTGCAGTTGCCCTAGGTGAGCGCGAGAAATTTGTTCAGCTTCCTTCAAGAATACCTTTAGGAATATGATGCCTCTTGAAGGTGGTCTTGAATTCCACCGCATGGCATGGTAGTGATTCCACCATAGCCGTGCTGATCCTCATAGTTGTTGGGCTGCGAACTTCACCTTGTTATCATCGTGACAGACTGTCATGAGTACATTCGATAGTACGCACCCAGGCATCCGCATCCAAGGGATCCTCCGTTTGACGAAACAATGGAGGCTGGGTGCCCAAGAAATCCTCATAACTCGCAATCCGAGGCTGGGGGATGTTCTGCCCACTCTGAGGCTGCCGCTGCTGCTGAACAAGATGCCACAGCAGATCCGTTTGGGCAGCCAGTATCACCCCCATAGCAGGCGGGGGTGTCTGTTGCCTGCTGCCGCTACTGCTTGGGGCAAATCCCAAGGAATTCTAGTGTGTTCCATGCACCATTTGCAGAAGTGAACTTCTCCTATTAGTCACATAATTTTGAATCTTGCCCATAAGAATATGAACAAGGTAAATCATGTGCGGAACGTTAAAGTTCATCACGCAGTCAAATCATTGCGGGCAGAAGGCTGTTGCTTATGGGAAAATGCATATCTCCTGAATCAAATGTCCATAACTTCTCATCTTTGGTCAGTGAGTAGGAAACTTTGTGCACTACAACTTTGGCAATTTACTCAGAGGCCAAAACAAGGGTTAACAAGGTCGAAAACTTGATGTAGTTATCTCTGTCCTGGCTGTTTTTCAGCAGCTGGGCGGTGAAAATTTACTCATAACTTGAGTTGGAAAAGTCCAGTGATGCTGAAATTTCTGTGAGCAATTGGTTGATGAAATTGCTCACAACTTTGGTATTCACCATTTTTGCTAAAACAACTCTAGGAAGGAGATAAACTCAGACTCTCACAAAGTGATTCATTCTGGAATTTCAGAGACAGTGCACGATTGAACAGATCACATCTCTTAAACCATTGATCCAATTCAGCTGAAAATTAACTACAATGTTCTCTGCTCAGTGCTTAACGACTTTTGTTTAAAGGTGCCTAACATAAAACATCCTTAAGGGCATAAAAAAAATTAAAATCCCAACAGGTGTGCAACTGTGTTTCCAGCAAACAGGGGGCTACTAAACCGAACATATCCCACATTTTGTTTGGTCAAATTTTATAATATTTCTACCAGCATTTTGTTTTAGAAATTTTAAACAACTTTCTTATAACAAGTTTCTAGAGCAAGCCTGAGGAAACAACTCAAAAGATTTTATCAAGTTCGAACAGCGGAGTAAGGCAGCTAGAAAATCCTTATCACGCACAAGATTTTTAGACAAGGCACGCATGCAAGTTTGATTTGTCATCTTTTAAGTGGTGAATTTTAATTCATGATGCATGCACATCCTATACGTCCTCTCAACAAAAATAATTGCCAAAAAGCTTTGGACTTACGTGGTTAGTGCCGGTGGCAATGCAACGTTTATGGCTCTCTCTATAATAACTAGTCGATCTTTCTATTCGTCATTAACTTACATAATTGTGGTTAGCGTAACTGCAGAAAACTTTCCAACCTGAACCTTTCGTGCCAGCACTAACGAAAGCGTCCACAATCATTACTGTCCACTATAGGAACAACACCCATACCCGTACGATTATCGCTGCACGGGCAACGTTCATACGCTCGGAAGCGTATTCACATTTATCCAACCATTATGTGCCGCCCTCCATCCAACCATTATGTGCCACCATCGTATTTTCTTACGATGCTGGGGTGTGTTAAGGAATCGCCACACCCCTGTGTAGGTGTTGGGAGTCAGTATAAATAACCAATAGTTAATTAGCCACCTAAAAATAACCCAAACTTCCCCTAGGGCTTCTCGTACTAAGTTCATCCTTAACGAACTTATGAATTTTTCAAACTAATGTCTTGCAAGTTTTATTTAGAAAAAGGTGTTTAGGACCTGTTGTTTTCTGTGGCAAGCTTTTCCAGGTCTAAGCCATGGCATTAGATACCAGCTATGGTAGAACCACCCAAATTAACCTGGCTAAAGTGCTCTCAATTTCACCTCACATGCAAACTGACACTTTAATCAAGTCAATCCGGTAGCCTGTCGGGTTATACCCGATAAACCACTTATCTCGAATCGAAACGAAAGACATCTCACACAAAGGCGAGTCTAGGGATTACAATATTCCAGTAGTTTAATACATAGGTCCCACTTTATTTATTACATCATAGCAGTTTGAAAGTGCATAAAGTAAAATTTTATAGAGTTTAAGCAATGGAAAAAGGATGGCAACTAAACATCGAAGTAGAGACATCATGGCGAAGCCAACCGTGACGTCAGTTACCACAATCCTTGCCGACCGAGGACGGGTCCCACTCGACCATCCAACCCGGAGGGAGCTGGGTCGGCCAAGTCACACAACAAAGGCACTAACATCCAAGTTACCTGAAAGTAAAGCCACAAGCAAGGCTGAGTATACTAATACTCAACAAGACATACCCGTCGGGTGGCAACTACTCCACCGACTTCTAGACATGCATGGCTTTTTTGCTGAGGGGTTTGTTTTTGCCAAAAGCATCTAAGTAGATCCTTACTTTCAAGTTTTAGCAGCAAGTTCTAGTAGATTATTTATTCTAGGTAAGCAACATGTTCTAAGCAAGCAAGTTGAGCACACATTTTATTCCAAGCATGATCATTAAGATAATCGTTCTCTGTTCCACTTGTTACTCAGTGCAACACAGTAGTCAAATAGTCTCAAACTGTGAGAGGCAGATGATTCGAATCGAGTTTCTTAACCCTGGAAGGTGAACCAAATCCAACAACATTCCATACCATGACGTGGTGCAGCTAGGTTTTCAATCAACTCCTATGAACTTAAATGCACAAACATAAGCAACATAAGTAGTGCATAAATTGAAAAAAACTTGGTTATGCTCCGGGGCTTGCCTTCCTGAACTATGTAAGTTAGCGAGTCATTGGAAGTTTTAGGAATCTCTTGCTTAGCCTCGACGTGGTGCAGCTCGACAGATCCTTCCTCCTCAACAGGCATCATCTCGTACGTTCTATCTGCGAGGTTCGCTTCTACACGAGATGCATATGCATTAATTCAAGTTTCAATGCTTTCACATGCAGGATGCAAAACATGAATTATTGCTAAAGTGTAAACTGCATTTCAACCACATTCACCTAAGCAAGGTTCTAAACATTCATTACCTTGATGAAGTAAGGTGTGTTCTGATAGAAAACCTGGGGTTGACTTCAATGGTGATTGTCTATGTATATAAGGTTTTACAATTTAGACTTCACAAAGAAAGGTGGGGTCACTCTAGGGTTGCTCAAGGTTCATTTAGAAAGTTATCCTGTTTCTAAATGTTTTTCTGTACTTCTACCAAAATTTCCCACATTACCCTCACTATTACCTAATGGTTTTTATTCATTTCCTTTTGGAGTTTAACTTCCATAATTTGTATCCACATGCAAACAGTGAGATATGGCACTGAAAATTTAACAAAGAGTTATACAAGTGCAACAGAGGTTCCTGAAATTTTTCCAAGATTTTTGGTGAAGGGCATCTATTTTCCATATTTTTCTATGATTTAAACTTGTACAAAAAGTTAAGCCTATTTCATCAAGTTTCATTCGGTGACCCTTATTTTTCCTAGCAAGAATGTTTCATTTGTGACCCAACAAAACTGGTTTCATATTTTTCTCTGACAGATTCCATTACTTATGCAAAAAAAAAGATTTTTCACTAAAAGTCAATGATAACTCTTAAACAGTGACATAAACATCTAAACTAGGGCCCTGATCATTTTTTCTAAGCTCACTCTCACGAAAACAAAGCTAACAAAAGTGATTTTGTATTTTACCATTTTTCTGTGATTTATTTTGCATTTAAAGGCTTAAACAAGAAATAACTCCTAGAGAACAATACACAACAGTGACATGTGTACAAATATTTTTCTGTGAAACTAAACATCTCACAGATTCTAACAAAGCTAGTTTGACATTTTTCTAAGTTTTCTACAATTAGTTATGCATTTTCAAAGTTCATGCTATTTAACCACATTTTAAATCAGAAAAGCTCTAGCAGTTTTACAGGCGGCCCGTAGAACTTTTTGAACTATCATAGATAAGCCCTTGGTTTCTTGCGCTAAGGCCCTTGGACAAAACTTAATCTTCACACAAAGGCCCCCATGGCAGCTGGCGGCGAGGTATGCACGATTCTGGCGAACTACGGCTTAATCGAGGGGGACAAGAGGCGGGGTGCGCGTGTGGGCTCACCGTGAGCGGATTCGGTGCAGGCTACGGTGGTGGAGAGGGCTCGGCAGCGAAGAACAGTGGTGGGGACGAAACGCGGCAGGCGACGGCGGTGAACTTGCTGTTCCGGTGCCAGCGGTGTCGTCCGGTGGGCAACAAGCAGCCAGGGAGCTTCGCGAAGGTGTGCGGAGGCTACTAGGGGCAGTGGCAAGTGGCGGCGCTACGTAGAGAGGGGCTCTCCATGGAGAGCTAGTGCGGTGGCAGAGCTTTGCGGAGCAAAGGAGCGAGCGGGCGAGTGGGTGAGCTTCTCAGGCGGGCATCCACACCTTTTATAGGGCCAGGGAGGCGTGGAGGGGCGAGGCAGAACGAATGGTGGCGCCAGACGTGGCCGGAGGAGAGCGGGGGAGGAATGCTGGCGGCGGGTGAGTGACCGGCGACGTTGAGTGGCGGATGGAGATACAGGTCGCGGGGCGATCTTGCGGCCATTGGGTGTAGGCGATTGCAAGTGCGAAGAAGTGGCTTTGCTGGGCGGACGGATTGGCGGAGCTGGCGCGCATTGTCATGTCAAACGCCAGGGTTGGGTCGAAGGCATCGGCCGTTAGGCGGCGACGTCATGGCGGAGGGAGAAGCTCGTGGGATAGGGCGAAGGGGATCGTTTGTTAGGGGAAGGATAGGCTCGCGTGTTCACTAGTTAGGTGGGGCGCCGTAGGGTCTTGTCGCGACCGTGGGTTGGGCACGGCGAGCTCACAAATGGGGGAGAGCAACGCGGCAGCGGTGAGCTGGAGCACGCAGCGCGCGCTCTGTCGAAAGGCGTGCGACGTGGTTCAGGCGAAGGGGTGATGTTTGGGCGGGGTTTATTTGAAAGTTTTCAACAAAACTTTAAATTTGGCCTTTCTATGATTTGTTGTTCATGGGCCAGGCTTCAACTTCTACAAAAGGATTGGGTCCAAAATCGAGCTATATTTCAGGATGCCTAAAACTTAGACTTAGCTGATTTTCATGTTTTGGGCTGAGTTGACTGTTTTGGCTGACTTTGACTCAAGTTTTGGAAAGGTTCTGGTGAGTTTTGGGCCTAGGTCAAAATAATTGAAGTTGTAGTAGACTTGTAGCACTCAAACTTTTGTAAAGGGTCCAGCTTGGGTTTAGTTTAAATTTTGCGAGAAATAGAGCTGCCAAGGTGAGGAAATTTCACTGGTTCAGACTTAGTTTAAGTGCTGTTTTTGAATTGTTGCTGACTTTAGCCTAGGGTTTGAGCATGTTCTAGGTTGATTTAGTTCAAGCTCCAATAAAAAAACTTGTTCTCCAAAGTGTACTCGACAACCTTTGTAAAAGCTCCAACTCGATTCCAGGTCTAGAATTCGAAATAATAGGATCTAAACCACTCTAAACAGCTGTGTTTTCAGGACTTGGTATTTTTGAATTGTGTTGATTTTCTACTGAATTTGAATTCAGTTTTTGAACCTCTTCCTCTCCAAATCATTCATAGTGCTAATAAGAAAAGTTGTTTCAAATGTAAGGTTTTACAACTCTTAGATTGACAAAATTTTAAGTTGTTATATAACCTTTTAAAATTATGATTTGCCTCCAAACTATGCTTTTAAAGGGCATTTTGGTCCTTTTAAGTGCTAGATTACTTAAAAACACTCTTCTTAAGCTTTGACATGGTTAATTAATACTAGGGTTGTTATAGTATATAACATAAACAAACACTTTTGGTGGATGATGTGCTGACGTGTTCTTGCTCGTTGGTTACAGCTCAATGCCTACGTGTTGAGATTCATAGATTTATTGCGCTGCCTGTGCATTTTTAACTTTAAATGCTTTGTTGCTAAACTTTCACTCTTTTTGCTATACCTATTTCACACTTTGCAATTTCTGAATTTGGAGGACCTATTTCGGCTTTATGTTGCCACCTACAGGTCGTCATCATACGCGAGATTCTGACCGAAAACAACGTCGTCAACGTGTCCTAGAATTAACTTAGTGTATGCGTTTGTGTTCGATTCGTCGGAATTCCTTAATAGTTTTTGCTTTAGTTTAGCGTGTGCGTTTACATTTGATCCTATTAATTTCTCATGTTAATCGCATTATATTCATTCATGGTTGTATGTATGCATGTTTATTTTTCCTATTGCCAAAGCATCTAATTCGGATCCGGTGAATCAAATGATGGGAGAATTGGGTGTCATCGGTAGGTGATGTAAGTACATGGAGTTTTCTCTTTATTTGTTGTTTTTTGATTGTCAAATATATGTTCCCAGCGTTGATTATTGTTCTGCTTTGTTTGGCTAAGGGAGACATAGGTTTCCTATTGTGTCTCGTGAGTATGCTCGTAAGCAGAGGTGGTTTCGGATGAAGGATCGGCATTTGCATAATCTTGGAAGAGCATGTGTTGTAATAGTAGTTTCTCAGTTTCTTTCTTCTAGTTTTACTAATTTTGTTTATTTTATAAACTAATTTGTTCGTGTTGGTTTGCAAATAGGTTTGTTGTGAAATATATCCTCAGTTTCTTGGGAGCATTTTGCTAAGGACTATATTGAATTGTTGAAAGGTAATAGAAGTGTATATATATAGTACTCTTTTGTTTTAATTTGTGTGTTATATTGACTTTACCTTTTTTTTGAACTCTGTTATAGATGAAGCAGTATCTTATCTTGATTGATCATACTATGGTACTATTGATTATGAATGCGCATTATGTGGTGCTACATTTTGGTATGGAGAATGTACTAAGCATGATTTGATACAACGTCGTATGATCTACAATCTATGTTGTAGAGGTGGCAAGGTGTTTTTGTCGTATTTTCGAGCAGTGCCAAAGTTTTTTTGCTTCTTTCCAGCATTTTGATGGAGATTCTCAGTGCAAGAATTTCTTGAATAGAATTAGGCAATATGATTCCTTGTTTGCTTTCACTTCTATGGGTGCTAATATCAACAATGGAATTAATGACGGCATTGGCCCTTATGTGTTCAAGATTAATGGTTTAGTATATCATCGTATTGGTTCCTTGATACCTGCTAAAGATGAGTCTCCTAAGTTTGCTCAATTATACATATATGATTCGGGTTTGTTTCGGTGGAAACTCCCCTTGCGCGCGCCCTGAATCCCCCTGGGTCACGACCCTCCGGGGCAACTCCGCGCCCTTCCCCACGCACCCGTGCTAGCTTTTCATATCCGTGTCTCTCTTTCTTGGTACATTTTTATAAGGTTCGCCTTACTCTAGAGATCCTCTGTACTTTCGGAAAAAGTGTGTGCCACAATTTGCTGTTTAAGATCCCTTGTGTTCATATTATCAGTTTTGGGGCACCCTCTGTGAAAAAAAAATAGAAAAACAAAAGAGGTGCGCCCTCTCCACCTTGGCCGTTTCTTTGCCTCTGTTCTTTTGGTTTCCCTTGTTACCAGCAACTCTTGTTACGTGTTTGGCACTATATTTCAACTTTGCATTATTGTTTGATTGTGCTAATCCTTCATTTGAGTGCAGCCTTCCAAGAACTCCACATAGTTCTATGACGAGCATATTTTGTTTCTCTAGGCAATCGCTCCTCCAATCTTTCGCGAGTTCCACCGGTTGGTTGCAGTTCGCCCCTGTATGCGTGGTAAGAACGGATAAGAATTTGATAATAGCACTAGTGTGAGCGCCTTGTGAGCCGTTACACCCCTGTTTTGTCGTCGCTTTTGTTCTTGTATTTGCGCTAACCATGGCAGATGATGTCGACGTGGGGGCTAACCAGCTGCAGGGCATACGGGCACAAGTTGAAGGGCTTGTCACCGACATTTAGATGATTCATGAACGGCTGGACTCGACAATCTCCTCAACGACCGAGCGGTGTGATCAGCTCGACCTTGCACAGACGGCCGCTAAGGCCACACTCGACTCAGTTGTGGCAAGACTCGATGCATTGCACACAACAGTCGCAGAGTTGCAGCAGGGTTATGGTGGTGACTCGGACCAGGACGATGGCGACCGCCGAGGCCGTGCCCGCCGCGTGCCACGCCGTCCCGGTAATGATTCCTTTTCCAAGATTAAATTTAAAATTCCACCTTTTAATGGAAAATATGATCCTGTTGCATATCTTGATTGGGAATTAGAAGTTGAACAGAAATTTTCATGCCATGATATTCTTGCTAATTCTCAAGTTAAAGCTGCTATTAGTGAATTTACTGATTTTGCTTTAATTTGGTGGCGTGAATATAAACACAAACATCCCAATACCACACCAACCACTTGGGAGCAATTAAAAACTGCTATGCGCCACAGATTTGTGCCTTCTTATTATGCCCGAGATTTGCTTAATAAAATGCAACGTTTTCAGCAAGGTTCCAAATCTGTTGAGGAATATTTCCAGGAATTACAAATAGGCATGATTCGTTGTGGGTTATTGGAGGAAAATGATGCTGTTATGGCACGTTTTCGTGGTGGTTTGAACTGCGAAATTCAGGATATACTTGTTTATAAGGACTACACAGATATGACAACATTATTTGAATATGCTTGCAAAGCTGAACGTGAAGTGTAGGGACGCCGCTCGAAGATATATTCTAACTCTTTTGCAGGAAGAAGCTCGACATCCAACTCCGCACCCGCTCTCCCTGCGCCACCCACGCCTACCACTACACCGCGCGAGCGAACGGCCAAACCTGCAAGCGCTGCCCCTTCCACAGGCGCCGCCCCTCCCACAGGTCGTACACGGGATATTCAGTGTCATCATTGCAAAGGATTTGGCCACGTGATTCAGGATTGTCCGAACAAGCGCACTTTGCTTCTTCGTGACAATGGTGAGTACTCTTCCGCTAGTGATTCTGAAGATACTCGACATGCGATGCTTGCCACTGACCATGCAGCTATGGAGGTACATGTCAACCCGGGCGACGCCGATAGGTATGAAAGTCTTGTTGTGCAGCGTGTTCTTAGTACACAGGTCGCCCCGTCCGAGAAGAATCAGCGACACACTCTTTTCCATACCAAGGGCGTTGTGCAGGAGCGGTCGATTCGCATCATCATCGACAGCGGCAGCTGCAACAATTTGGCGAGTACCACGCTGGTTGAAAAGTTGTCTTTACCCACTCGTAAGAATCCAAATCCATATCACATTCAATGGCTTAATGATGGTGGGAAAATTAGAATTACTCGATCAGTCCGTGTTCCTTTCTCCATGGGTGCTTATTCCGATTTTGTCGATTGTGATGTTATTCCCATGGAAGCATGCTCTCTGTTACTTGGGCGACCTTGGCAATATGATACTGATAGCTTGCATCATGGTCGTTCAAATCACTATTCTTTCATGTTTAAGGGTCAGAAAATAATTATACATCCAATGACACCTGAACAAATTCTTAAAGATGATCTTGCTAGAGCTGCTAAAACTGCTAAACAACTTGACACATCGCCATCTATTAATTCTGAAATCAAGTTGAATGCTCCTGTTTTGCTTGCCACACGTGCTGATTTTGATGAGTTACGCGATGTTCCTTTGCTATGCTCTGCCCTTATATGCTCTAGTGTGCTCGTTTCACTTGATGATGCACCATCTTTGGATATTCCCCCTACGGTTGCTAACATTTTGCAGGAGTACGCTGATGTCTTTCCAAAAGATTTGCCACCGGGATTCCCACCACTTCGTGGCATTGAGCACCAGATCGACCTCATTCCCGGCGCACAGTTTCCGAACTGCGCACCGTACCGTACAAATCTGGATGAGACGAAGGAAATCCAGCGCCAGGTACAGGCGTTGCTTGACAAGGGTTATATTCGTGAGTCTCTTAGCCCTTGCTCCGTTCCCGTGTTACTTGTTCCAAAGAAACATGGCTCATGGCGTATATGTGTAGACTGTCGTGCTATTAATAACATTACCATTCGCTACAGATACCCTATACCACGCCTTGATGATATGCTAGATGAGCTTAGTGGTGCCATTATTTTCACTAAGATTGATTTGCGTAGTGGCTACCATTAGATTCGCATGAAATTAGGTGATGAATGGAAAACGGCTTTTAAAACGAAATTTGGGTTATATGAATGGTTGGTTATGCCGTTTGGTTTGACAAATGCTCCCAGCACATTTATGCGTTTGATGAATGAAGCTCTGAGGCCCTTCATAGGATTGTTTGTAGTTGTCTATTTTGATGATATCCTCATTTACAGCAAGTCTATGGAAGAGCATTTAGAACATTTGCGTGCTGTTTTTGATGCGTTGCGTGCGGCCCATTTATTTGCTAACCTCGAAAAATGCATGTTTTGCACACAACGTGTCTCGTTTCTTGGCTATGTTGTTACTCCACAGGGCATTGAGGTGGATAGCAGCAAGATCGATGCCATTCGGGAGTGGCCTACACCGACGACGGTCACACAAATTCGAAGCTTTCTTGGCCTTGCAGGTTTCTACCGCCGGTTTGTTCGTGATTTTAACTCCATTGCAGCGCCTCTACATGAGCTTACAAAGAAGGATGTTCCCTTTGCTTGGAGTGATTCGCAAGAGGTTGTGTTCAGCACCTTGAAAGATAAGTTAACCAATGCTCCTCTCTTGCAGTTGCCTGATTTTACTAAAGTGTTTGAGCTTGAATGCGATGCTAGCGATATTGGGCTAGGTGCTGTTTTGTTACAAGAAGGAAAATTGGTTGCTTACTTTAGCGAGAAATTAAGTGGTGCTAGCTTGAATTATTCTACTTATGATAAGGAGCTTTATGCTTTAGTGCGCACTTTGCATACTTGGCAGCACTACCTTTGGCATCGCGAGTTTATAATTCATTCTGATCATGAGGCTTTAAAACATATTCGTACCCAAACAAACGTGAACCGTCGTCATGCTAAATGGGTAGAATTCATTGAGTCTTTAACTTACATTATTAAACACTAGAGCGGGAAGGAAAATGTCATTGCTGATGCTTTGTCTCGTCGCTATACCATGTTGTCACAGTTAGATTTTAAAATCTTTGGCTTGCAAACTGTGAAGGATCAATATGTGGACGATGCTGATTTTAAAGATGCTTTCGCACATTGTATTCATGGCAAACCATGGGGCAAATTTCACATACAGGACGGGTTCTTGTTTCACGCTAACAAGTTGTGTGTTCCAGCTAGCTCGGTTCGTCGTTTGTTGTTACAGGAAGCGCATGGAGGCGGTCTCATGGGGCACTTTGGCGTCTACAAGACGCATGAAGTGCTGGCTGCCCACTTCTTTTGGCCCCGAATGCACGCTGATGTTGAGCGCCTTGTTGCACGCTGCACTACTTGCCAGAAAGCTAAGTAACGATTGAACAACTATGGTTTGTACATGCCTTTGCCTGTTCCTACTTCCCCTTGGCTTGATATTTCTATGGACTTTGTTTTGGGATTGCCTAGAACTAAGAAGGGGAGGGACAGTATTTTTGTGGTTGTTGATCGTTTCTCCAAAATGGCTCATTTTATACCTTGTCATAAGACTGATGATGCTAGCAATGTTGCTGAATTGTTCTTTCGCGAGATTATTCGTTTGCATGGTATTCCAAATACAATAGTCTCTGATCGTGATGCTAAGTTTCTCAGTCATTTTTGGAGATCACTGTGGAATAAAATGGGAACTAAATTGCTGTTTAGCACCACTTGTCACCCTCAGACTGATGGACAAACTGAGGTGGTTAATCGAACATTGTCCACCATGCTTAGGGCTGTTTTAGATAAACACTTGAAACGTTGGGAAGGTTGCTTGCCTCATGTTGAGTTTGCTTATAATCATGCAACGCATTCTTCTACAAAGATGTGTCCCTTTCAGGTTGTTTATGGTTATATTCCTCGGGCGCCTATTGATTTGTTTGCACTTGATGCCAAGGACGCCCCACACATAGATGTCGCTGCACATGTTGATCAAATGATTAGCTTGCATGAGCAAACTCAACAAAACATTGCTGCTGCTAATGCTAAATATCAGGTTGCGGGTAGCAAAGGGAGAAAACATGTTACTTTTGAACCGGGTGCTCTGGTTTGGTTGCATTTGAGAAAGGATCGTTTTCCTACTTTACGTCGTTCTAAATTGATGCCACGTGCTGCTGGTCCTTTTAAAGTGCTAACCAAGATTAATGATAATGCTTATATCCTTGACCTGCCTGTGGAGTTTGGTGTTTCCACGAGTTTTAATGTTGTAGATTTGAAACTGTATGCGGGCGAAGATGAGGAGTTGCCGTCGAGGACGACTTCAGTTCAAGAAGGGGAGGATGATGAGGACACCACGAGTACATCTACACCAGCAGCACCTCAGGCGCCTCCAGTTGCCCCTCCACCTCAGGCGACTACAGTTGATCATCCAGTTGGGCCAATCACTCGGGCCCGTGCGAGAGAATTAAACTTCATCATGCTGTTAAAGAACGAAGGCCCAGCGGAATAAGAAGATGGCCCAACAGGGCAGCCCAGGTGGGGCGCCTAGGGTTGGGAGCCGTGGCCCTTCCCCTGGTCGCGCGCACCCCCCTCCTACTGTCGCGCCTCCTCCGGACTCCAGGGGCTGCGCCCCCTTTATTTAGTCGGAGTCCCTTTTGTTTACGACTTGAGTTTTGTTTTACATCTAGCTTTAGCTACTCTCGAACACGCGCAAATACGCGCTGTCCTTGTGTGATTCAGAACTCCACCTTCGAGTGATATTTAGATTGCTCGCCTCTCTTTCTTGTTCATTCTTCGATTGCGGACAGGAATCGATCTTCGTGATCAGGCTGATCTTGCGCCAGCAAGGTTGGTAACCACAGGAAGTTGGTTCAGCGATTGCATTGGCGCTTCGGGTTCGCTCGTCGTAGTCGGATCGTGAGGGTCTAATTCCACCAATTCGAATTTATCTCCACTCACCGAAAGATCGGGCACTCCGACTCTATCAGATATCATGCCCTTTCGGGAAGAAAGAGCCAGAAGCGTTCGATTTTGACACATCAAAGGCTGACAAAATTTTCGACTTACTTCTCCAAGAGGGGCAGATCAAGCTTTCACCTTACCACACTATCTCATCGGCTGAACAGCTCAAGAAGATGAAGTATTGCAAATGGCACAATGTCACGTCCCACGATATTAACGAGTGCAAAATCTTTCGTCAGCAGATACAATCGGCCATTGAGCAAGGCAGACTCAAATTTGAAGCCCGGCGAAGCTAGTAAAGCCGATGAAGATTGATCAGCATCCGTTCCCAACTAACATGGTTGATACGGGAAGAAACACGCTACAAACCAAGGTGCTAACGTCGAAATCGGCTAAGAGAAGTGGCGCCGTGGACCCCAGAAATCAGGCCACGGTTGAAGATGTCAAAGGGAAAAGACGGGTCGAAGACGAGGGCGAAGGATCGGAGAGACCACGTAGACCTATCACCTCCCAATTCTTGCTCAAATATCAGCGACAGTAGGAGAGTTCGAGACACCGCGAAGAGATGATGCGCCGACACGAAGATCATTGGCGATGCCTGTTCTTCATCCACTGCTGGGAAAATAACCTCAGGTTACCATCAGCCGATAATTGCCGTGAGTGCAGCGGTCCATATCATGACAATCGTCCGTTCAAGAGGTCACGCTCCAGAGACAGAGGATTAGAGCCGATCAGCAGAAACTGGCACGAGCAAGAGGATCGGTGCCTTTTAGTGCGTGATCGGTTGGGGGGCAGAATTGACCGGTATGATCGGCCAAGGGGCAGAGCTGAACAGTACGATCGGCAAGGGGGCAGGATTGACCAGCACAAACAACTGGGGGGCAGGGCCAGCGCACACGATCGGCTAGAGGAAATGGCCGACGCTAGGGTGTCAGATGAAAACCCCCTAGGGCAAGAACCAAATTGGGAACGCGCCAAATCGTCGGCCAAACCGGTGAACCGCAGGTGGTGCCCTGTTGGATTGACCAAATCCCAAAAATGAAGGATCCAACGTCTGCGCCAATGGGAACAACAAGAAGAAGAGCAGAGGCAGATGGTGGATACAAAAGATGACAGGTCTCGAGTCTGGCGCCCCAAAAGAAACAACAATGAGGAAGGTGACAATCAGGAATCGGCAGCTGATGTCAGCATGGTGTTTATCTTGCCGATGGAGTTCATGGCTCCGGCCGATCGAGACGATACAACAAAGATGGAGGAGCAGATGGCGCAATTGGCTCTGGAGCCAATGATAGCCACTTTTGAGAAACCCAAAGACGAAAAACAGCAACACCTCAAAGCCCTATTCCTCAAAGGACATGTCAATGGATGACCTGTCACCAGACTACTACTAGATGGAGGCACTGCAGTCAACATCATGCCGTATGACATATTCCGGAAGTTGGGCAAAAGCGATGAAGATATGACCAAGATGGACATGATGCTCAAAGACTTCGAAGGCAACGTGTCTCCCACCCATGGAGCACTCTGCGTCGACCTCACCATCGGTAGCAAGACCATTCCTACTACTTTCTTTATTATCAATGGCAAAGGGTCCTACAACATGTTGCTCGGTCGCGATTGAATACACACGAACTGCTGCGTCCCATCTACAATGCACCAATGCCTCGTACAATGGGTCGGCGACAACATTGAGATAGTCACCGTCGATTCCGCCTATAGTGTTGTGGCGGTCGACGCGCAACAGTGGAGCTACGAACACGTCAAGTGCATATCCGGTAGAACTTGGGACACGACTTCCTGAAAGTGTCCGATTTTGGCCCACAGCCGATCCGAGCAGTCGGCTCTGAAGATTCAGATTAGATGGATTAGTTTGTCCGAGAAGACGGGAAGCTTGAGCACGGATTTACGTCGACCGATTCATTGGAGATGGTGGATTTAGGAAATGGTAGCAAGCCAAGGCCGATATATATTAGTGCTAGCTTGGATCCCGAGTACAAATGTAAATTGACAAGTTTATTGAAAGAATTTAAAGATTGCTTTGCTTGGGAATACCATGAGATGCTTGGTCTAGACTGGTCCATTGTCGAACACCGGTTGCCTACAAAACCAGGGTATCAGCCATATCAGCAGCCCGCACGATGGTGTAACCCTAAAATTCTACCCGATATAAAGGCCGAGATTACAAGATTGATTGAAGCAAGATTTATTCGGCAGTGCCGTTACGCCGAGTGGATTTCTAATATTGTACCCGTATACAAGAAAAATGGAAAGCTGCGCGTGTGCATTAACACCAAGAATCTTAATGAGGCTACTCTGATGGATGGGTATCCAATGCGTCGCCGATGTTTTGATAGATGCCGCCGCAGGACATAAAGTCATCAATTTCATGGACGGTAATGCTGGGTACAATCAAATATTAATGGCCGAAGAAAATATTTCGAAGACAACATTTAGGTGCCCGGGCCACCTCGGTCTATTCGAGTGGGTAGTAATGACCTTTGGATTAAAAAACACCGGCGCCACATATCAACGAGCTATGAACTACATATTTCACAAGCTTATTGGTGTACTGATAGAAATCTACATCGATGGCGTCGTGGTCAAGTCAAAGGGACATCACGAGCATCTAGCCGATTTGCGAGAAGTATTGGAGTGCACAAGGAAGCATGGTTTGAAAATGAACCCGAACAAGTGTGCGTTCGGCGTGTCGGCCGGACAATTCCTAGGCTTCATGGTCCATGAGCGCGGGATAGAAGTCAACCGGAAGATCATAGCTGCCATCAACAAGGTTGTAGCCCCGCAGAATAAAACTGAGCTGCAGTCCCTAATCGGCAAGGTCAACTTTATCAGAAGATTCATATCCAACCTGTCCGGTCGTATTCATGCTTTCACTCCTTTGTTGAAATTGAAACCTGACCAGGAATTCGTGTGGGGAGAAGAGCAGCAAAAAGCGTTGGAAGACATCAAGCAATATCTGGTTTCGCCACCGGTATTAGTCCCGCCACAAGCTGACAAGCCATTCAGACTATACTTATCGGCCGACGAAGGGGCTATCGGATCGGCGCTGGTACAAGAGTTCGAAGGAAAAGAACGGGTAATATATTATGTCAGCAGAAGACTCCTGGACGCCGAAACAAGATATTCCCCACTAGAACGGCTGTGCCTGTGTTTGTACTTCTCATGTACCAAGCTTAGGCACTACCTATTATCGGCAGAATGCATAGTCATATGCAAAGATGACGTAGTGAAGTACATGCTATCATTGCCAATTTTGAAAGGATGGATTGGAAAGTGGATCTGAGCTCTGTCAGAGTTTGACCTAAGCTACGAATCAGCCAAAGCTGTCAAGGGCCAAGTTATGGCCGATTTCGTGGTGCAGCATTGCGGACTGGAAGTCACTGTCGTAGAACCAGTCCTATGGACTATGTACTTCGATGGTTCTTCGTGCGGGGCCGGATCAGGAATCGACATCATCCTCATATCGCCTCGGGGGGCAAGTTATGATTTCTCTCTGCCGATAGAAGCATCCGCGTGTTGGGATACGAGGTAGGCTACGCTAGCGCAAATCAAAATTTCTACCGCGTATAACCAGGAAGAACTGCCGTATAAGGATCACGGGATTACCACTCGACGCACTACTGGTGCGGAAGATGTAGATATGCGTCGGTGCAGTGAAGACGATCACGTAGTCGTACGTAGTCGAACAACGTAGTCGTACGTAGTCGATCACGTCCAGCGGCTCCTCAGTAGCTCGTCCACGTGCACAGCAAGATCGCCTCCGGTGCCGCGGCTCGTCGTCGGCTCGTCGTGGCTCGTCGGCGGCTCGTCGATGGCTCGTCCAAGTGCTGCAGGCGCAACACCTCCAAGGTATCCACACGTGCAGGGAGGAAGCGTCGCAAGCTGGATTGCTAGATCCGCGAGTTGCAACAGGCGAGGGCGTGGGAGGCGCGGCAAGTGTGTTCAGCCAAAAGGTGTCAAACCCTAGGGCGCCCCCACCCCTCTATTTATAGGGGTTCCTGATGGGCCTCTGGATCCGAGGCCCATTAGTACTCCTAAACCTAATCCAACTCGGATCAAATCCGAATTGGGCTTCCAGCCCCTTAAGTGTGCGACCCTTTGGGTTCGGATACGTATAGACATGGCCCGAGTACTCCTACTCGGCCCAATAGTCGGTAGCGGCCTCTAGCAAGACGTGCCAACTCCTATACGCACACGAAGATCATATCAGACGAACCATCACAACATAATATACATGCTATTCCCTTTGCCTCACGATATTTGGTCTAGCTTCAAGCCGACCGCTCTTTCTCGATCCTGTGATTCGGAATCCCTTTGTAGGTTAACTCTTAACCGTACGTAGCATGGCCATGCATTTTCGGATCCGATCACTCGAGGGGCCCAGAGATATCACTCTCAATCAGAGAGGGGCAAATCCCTTCTTGATTGACCATGTCTCATAGCATGCTTCTTGACAAACCCGAAAGCTACCTTTATGACTACCCTGTTACGGCGTAGCGTTTGATAGCCCCTAAGTAGGTCGATCCACATCTAGAATACATGCGACAATCTCAGGTCTAAGGACAAAGCGTATATGTTGTTTTAAAGAGAGAACTACTTCTCGTGTTGGGTCAGTCCTAACACATGTCTCCACATGTGTCCACATTATTAGTTCAACATCTCCATGTCCATGACTTGTGAAACATAGTCATCAACTAATACATGTGCTAGTCTAATATTCATGTGTGTCCTCACATGAACTCCGACTAGGGACAACTTTAGAATAACCATACAAGTAAAGAGTTTCACATACAATTCACATAATTGCTAATCAATTCAAGTAGCCTTTAATGGATATTCAATGAACACAATATACAAATCATGGATACAAATGGAATATCATCATCTCTATGATTGCCTCTAGGGCATACCTCCAACAGTCTCCCACTTGCACTAGAGTCAATCTAGAAGGTACTTAATACCCATAGCTCTTACATGCGCATCATGCTTAGCCTGCGGGAGTGGTTTTGTCAACGGATCAGAAATGTTCAGATCCGTGTGTATTTTGCATATCTTGATCTCACCCCGGTTAACGAAGTCTCGAATGAGATGAAATCGCCGCATTACGTGTTTGTTCTTCTGGTGGTTCCTTGGCTCCTTTGCTTGCGCAATTGCCCCATTATTATCACAGTAGAGATTCAATGGGCTGGACGCATTCGGGAACACACCAAGCTCAATGAGGAAATTCCTTATCCAAACACCTTCCTTCGCGGCTTCCGAAGCCGCGATGTACTCGGCTTCTGTCGTAGAATCGGCCACCGTCTCCTGCTTGGAACTCTTCCAACTAACAGCACCACCATTTAGCGTGAACACAAATCCTGATTGTGACTTTGAATCGTCTCTGTCGGTTTGGAAACTAGCATCGGTGTAACCTGTTACAACGAGCTCCTCCTGACCTCCATAGACGAGGAACATATCTTTAGTCCTTCTCAAGTACTTAAGAATATTTTTCACCGTTGTCCAGTGACTCTCACCTGGATCAGATTGGTGTCTACTTGTCATACTTAGCGCATATGAAACATCTGGGTGAGTACTTATCATTGCATACATGATAGATCCAATAGCCGAGGCATATGGCACTCTACTCATGCGATCCCGCTCATCAGCAGTCGAAGGACACTGAGTCTTGCTGAGATGTATGCCATGTGACATAGGCAAGAACCCTTTCTTTGCCTCTTCCATGCTGAACCGCTTCAACACTTTGTCAATATAAGTATCTTGGCTCAAACCTATAAGCCTTCTCGATCTATCTCTATAGATCTTAATACCCAGAATATATGCCGCTTCCCCTAAGTCCTTCATCGAAAAACTATTTTTCAGTGAAGTCTTTACGGACTCAAGCATAGGAATGTTATTTCCAATCAGTAATATGTCATCCACATATAAGATTAGAAATACTACAGAGCTCCCACTAACCTTCTTGTAAACACAAGACTCTTCTTCGTTTTTGGTGAAGTCAAACCCTTTGACCACTTCATCAAAACGAATGTTCCAACTCCTAGATGCTTGCTTCAATCCATAAGTGGATCTCTGAAGCTTGCATACCTTTCCAGCATTTTTCGGATCGACAAAACCCTCGGGCTGTATCATATACACGTCCTCAGCTAGGTTTCCATTCACGAAAGCTGTCTTGACATCCATCTGCCATATCTCATAATCGAAATATGCAGCTATAGCTAGAATAATCCGAATGGACTTAAGCATCACTACGGGCGAGAAGGTCTCGTCGTAGTCAACTCCTTGAACTTGTCGAAAACCTTTTGTGACAAGTCGTGCTTTGTAGATGTGAACATTTCCATCCATGTCCTTTTTCTTCTTATAGATCCACTTGCACTCTATGGCTTTAACACCATCAGGCGGGTCAACCAAGTTCCAAACTTGATTGTCTCCCATGGACTCTATTTCGGATTGCATGGCACTTTGCCATTTTTCGGAGTCTGTGTCCATCATTGCTTCTGCATATGTCGCAGGCTCATCATTGTCCAACAATAATATTTCTCGCATTTCGCGGAGCCTTGCTGACCTTCGTGGTTGTGGCGGTGCTTCTCTTGCCATGGGTATCTCAACTTGTTCTGCTACGTTAGCATCACTCATTGATTCTTGCCCGATTGGCTCATCTTGAACTTCTTCAAGATGCACTGTCTTTCCACTCTTTTCTCCTTTGAGAAACTCTTTCTCTAGGAAAACCCCGTTCCGAGCGACAAACACTTTGCCTTCTGATCGGTTGTAGAAATAATATCCCAAAGTTTCCTTTGGATATCCCACGAAAATGCACTTATCCGACTTGGGTGTGATCTTGTCCGACTGAAGTCGCTTGACAAACACTTCACATCCCCAAATCTTTAGAAAAGACAAACTAGGAACCTTTCTAGTCCACATCTCATATGGTGTCTTAACTACGGATTTAGATGGTACCCTATTAAGTGTGAAAGCTGCTGTTTCTAGAGCGTATCCCCAAAATGACAACGGTAGGTCCGACTGGCTCATCATTGATCGAACCATGTCTAACAAAGTTCGATTACGTCGCTCGGACACACCATTTCTCTGAGGTGTTCCAGGCGGCGTAAGTTGTGGAACAATTCCGCAACTCTTTAGATGATTGCTAAACTCGTGGCTCAAATACTCGCCTCCACGATCAGATCGTAAGGCCTTAATTTTCTTGCCACGCTGATTTTCAACTTCATTCTGAAATTCCTTGAACTTTTCAAAGGTTTCAGACTTGTGCCTCATCAGGTAGACATAGCCATATCTACTAAAATCATCAGTGAAAGTTATGAAGTATTGGAATCCTCCTCTAGCCGTCGTGCTCATTGGTCCGCATACATCACTATGTACAAGTTCCAACAAGTCTACTGCTCTCTCAGGAAATCCTGTGAAAGGCGTCTTGGTCATCTTGCCTAGCAAGCAAGCCTCACATGTCTCGTATGATTCAAAATCAAACGAAGTTAGAAGTCCATCAGAATGGAGCTTCTTCATGCGCTTATCACTTATATGACCCAAACGACAATGCCACAAGTAGGTAGGACTCAAATCATTAGGCCGAGGCCTTTTAGCACTTACATTACAGACAGGTGAACCATCAAGATTTAAAACAAATAATCCATTCACAATGGGTGCAAAAGCCATAAACATATTATTCTTAGAGATCACACAACCATTGTTTTCACTCGCAAATGAATAACCATCCCTCATCAAACATGAAGGAGACAAAATGTTTCGACTTAAACTAGGAACAAAATAACAATTATTCAACTCCATAATAAATCCTGACGGGAGGTGGAGTTGCATCGTCCCGACGGTCAAAGCAGCAACTCTTGCATTATTGCCCACGCGGAAATCAACTTCTCCTCTTTCCACGCTTCTACTTCTTATCATTCCCTGCATCGAATTGCAAATATGAGCAACCGATCCGGTATCAAATACCCAAGAATTAATAACTGTATCAGCGAGAAATATGTTGTCTATAACATTAACAACAAGCGTACCTGAGGTAGAAGTACTCTTACTTCCGCCGTTCTTCAACGAAGCTAGGTACTGCTTGCAGTTTCTCTTCCAGTGACCAAGTTCATGACAGTAAAAGCACTCTTTATCTGGAGCAGGTCCAGGTCCAGCTTTAGCCTTGGGCGGTGGGTTTGGCTTGGACGTTCCAGCCTTGCCCTTCTTCTTCCAAGAATTTCCCTTCTTCTTAAAGCTGGGCTTGTTCTGTATCGCCATCACATGGCTGGTACTAGCGCTTTTCTTAATGTCAGCCTCTGCTGTCTTGAGCATACCACACAGCTCATTCAGACCCTTCTCTGTCCCATGCATATGGTAGTTCGAGATGAAGTTCCCATAGCTAGCCGGAAGAGATGAAAGAATGAAATCAGTGGCCAACTCTTGGCCCAGTGGGAAGCCTAGCTTCTCCAACCGTTGAGTGTAACCAACCATCTTGATTACGTGTGGTCCTACTGCTGCGCCTTCTGCTAGCTTGCTCTCAACAAAGGCCTTAGACACATTGAACCTTTCAGTCCTGGCCTGTGTTTGGAACATGTCTCTAAGCGCTACGATCATATCGTGCGCCTCATGGTTTGTTTCGAACTGCATCTGCAGCTCGGGTTCCATGCAAGCAAGCATAAGGCAGCTTACTTCAAGGTTAGCATCACATGCCTTCTTGTAAGCATTCTTAGCAGCAGCGGGTGCATCCTCAGCAGGTTCTTCTGGTAGTGGGTTGTCTAGAACATCTTCCTTTTTCTCAGCCCTGAGAACAATTCTCAGGTTGCGGATCCAATCCGAGTAGTTTGTTCCATTCAACTTGTCCTTCTCAAGGACCGAACGCAAAGCAAACGATGTGGTGGTGTTGCTAGGTGCCATTTTAATCTACAACAAAAGTAATGCAAAATACACTAAGACAAACGTATCCATGATAGAGCAAATTACATTAAACTATTTTAACAGAATCTACTCCCACTAAAATCAATATCCCTCTATTGAAACTTAGTGATTCAGGATCCACAACTAACAAGTCTACTAGTGAGCTTTAGCATCACCGCTAGCAAACGAGGTAGATCGGTAAGCAACTTTTGCTAATCATATCACATATGACTCCTGTTGTTGGGTGACATCTCTATGTCTCGGCGCCCAACCTTTATGCCCCAAGGTCCTTAACCGTTAAGATGACCTCGTTAAGCAAACCAACCCTTATGCGTGTAAGTGTCCGACACAAACCCATCTAGTCAAGGAAAACTAGTGGCACCCTAATTTCATAGACCCACCACTAATTGTACAAGACATGGGACGGTGCAAGTTTTAGTTGGGAGGGCATACTAACTTAAAATTTGCGAGGGATCGTTCTACTTCTAACATCACAGCATGCAGAAAGTAAAACATAAACAGAATAGCATTCACACAGCTTGTGACACAGTATGGCCCGTTTTCATATGGTGATCTCCATCTCCATAGAACCTGTTCACCATGGTGATCTCCATCTCCATGTTCCATGTGCGCCATCCTCCTGGTGATGAGTCCTCCAAGAACTAGAGCATGCTATTACGCCTAATAGCAAGTAAAGAATCTAGTAATGAAGATTACATAGTTGCTTGGATCATCACAGATTGGTACGCAGACCATTAATTACAATAAAGTGACAACACATATGGCTCCTGCCGTGTTGCCGTACGCGCGACACGCAGGTCACGAATTAGTTACACACATGCATCACATACACAAGGGGGCCATACTGATCACAAGATATATACATACATCCTGCAAAAGAGAGTTAGGCGTCCTAACGTTCCAAACTTGGGAGGCCCGAAACTCCATCTTCCAAGCCGAATTTGGCAAATCTAATTTCGCCGAAAACGGCGAAGCGGTTGAAATTCACGTGTAACTTTTTCTGTAGATCAATTTTCGTATAGAAATCGCCCCGATCCGAGATCGTACCGAAAAGTTACGGCTGATTTACCGAAGCATACGCATACGGCAAAATCCCGACCCCGGCAGTAGATCACATCTACTATTTCACATCTAATGTGCCTGGCGTATGACCCTGGATCTCGATTAGACCAATCATATTGATCTTCCCTCACTGCAACTGGGTTTACGTGTATCACTTAACTCCGATGGCGGAAACCGACCGGTAGGAGTATGTCGTTACACTACCATTGCAGCAAGGGCACGAAATCAGGACATAGATCAAATAGAGAACTCGCATATCTCCATATGCACACATCCCGAATCCAAAACTAAGCAACCTGGCTCTGATACCACTGTTGGGATACGAGGTAGGCTACGCTAGCGCAAATCAAAATTTCTACTGCGTATAACCAGGAAGAACTGCCGTATAAGGATCACGGGATTACCACTCGACGCACTACTGGTGCGGAAGATGTAGATATGCGTCGGTGCAGTGAAGACGATCACGTAGTCGTACGTAGTCGAACAACGTAGTCGTACGTAGTCGATCACGTCCAGCAGCTCCTCAGCAGCTCGTCCACGTGCACAGCAAGATCGCCTCCGGTGCCGCGGCTCGTCGTCGGCTCGTCGTGGCTCGTCGGCGGCTCGTCGATGGCTTGTCCAAGTGCTGCAAGCGCAACACCTCCAAGGTATCCACACGTGCAGGGAGGAAGCGTCGCAAGCCGGATTGCTAGATCCGCGAGTTGCAACAGGCGAGGGCGTGGGAGGCGCGGCAAGTGTGTTCAGCCAAAAGGTGTCAAACCCTAGGGCGCCCCCACCCCTCTATTTATAGGGGTTCCTGATGGGCCTCTGGATCCGAGGCCCATTAGTACTCCTAAACCTAATCCAACTCGGATCAAATCCGAATTGGGCTTCCAGCCCCTTAAGTGTGCGACCCTTTGGGTTCGGATACGTATAGACATGGCCCGAGTACTCCTACTCGGCCCAATAGTCGGTAGCGGCCTCTAGCAAGACGTGCCAACTCCTATACGCACACGAAGATCATATCAGACGAACCATCACAACATAATATACATGCTATTCCCTTTGCCTCACGATATTTGGTCTAGCTTCAAGCCGACCGCTCTTTCTCGATCCTGTGATTCGGAATCCCTTTGTAGGTTAACTCTTAACCGTACGTAGCATGGCCATGCATTTTCGGATCCGATCACTCGAGGGGCCCAGAGATATCACTCTCAATCAGAGAGGGGCAAATCCCTTCTTGATTGACCATGTCTCATAGCATGCTTCTTAACAAACCCGAAGCTACATTTATAACTACCCTGTTACGGCGTAGCGTTTGATAGGCCCTAAGTAGGTCGATCCACATCTAGAATACATGCGACAATCTCAGGTCTAAGGACAAAGCGTATATGTTGTTTAAAGAGAGAACTACTTCTCGTGTTGGGTCAGTCCTAGCACATGTCTCCACATGTGTCCACATTATTAGTTCAACACCTCCATGTCCATGACTTGTGAAACATAGTCATCAACTAATACATGTGCTAGTCTAATATTCATGTGTGTCCTCACATGAACTCCGACTAGGGACAACTTTAGAATAACCATACAAGTAAAGAGTTTCACATACAATTCACATAATTGCTAATCAATTCAAGTAGCCTTTAATGGATATTCAATGAACACAATATACAAATCATGGATACAAATGGAATATCATCATCTCTATGATTGCCTCTAGGGCATACCTCCAACACCGCGACCAATAATCTGGCGGAATACCGAGCCGTCCTAAAAGGTATTCAATTGCTAAGAGAGATTAAAGCCGATGCGGTGGAAGTTTTTGGGGATTTCCTGCTCATTGTAGACCAATTAACGGGGAGATCTGAATGTAAAGATGATGTCTTAAGGATTTACTATGAAGATTGCCTCCAGCTTTTAAAGGAATTCAAGTTTGCGGTTATTGAGCATATTCCCAAAAATTACAATGAAGAGGCCAATAGGCTTGCCCAACACGCGTCCGGATATCGGCCAATTCAAGGTGCCATGACTCTGGAACTTGCGGCCGACGATTGGCGAAAAGAGATCGCCGATTACCTGAAAATCCATCCAAGAAAGTTAATCGATGAGTACGCTTTCAGGCCATGAAATATGTGCTTCTCGAAGATGATTTATTTTACCGGACGATTGATGGAGTTCTGCTCAAATGCTTGGGGAACAAAAGAAGCGAAGGTCCTGATGGGAGAAATTCACGAGGGCGTGTGCGGAGCTCACCAATCGGCTCACAAAATGAAATGGATGATTAGAAACAACGGGTATTATTGGCTGACGATACTCAAAGATTGCTTTAAATATTATAAAGGTTGTCAAGATTGTCAGAAGTTTGGCAACGTGCAGCGTGCACCAGCCTCGGCTATGGATCCAATAATCAAGGCATGGCCGTTTAGAGGATGAGGAATAGACCTCATCGGATAGATTTATCCTCCATCAAGCAAGGGGCACAAATTTATATTAGTAGCCACTGATTATTTTACTAAGTGGGTGGAGGCAGTTCCGTTAAAGGCCGTGACATCGGCTGCTATGATCGATTTCATGAGAGATCATATTGTTTATCGGTTCGGCATCCCTCAAACCATCACAACTGATTATGGGACGATGTTCACTTCAGGAGAATTCGAAGAGTTCACCGCTGATATGGGAATTAGATTGTTGAATTCTTCTCCGTATTATGCTCAAGCTAACGGTTAGGCCGAATCGTCCAATAAGGGGATAATCAAGTTGATCAAGAGGAAGATAGAGGAGCAACCCAAGAAGTGGCACCTATCCTTAACCAAATCTTTATGGGCTTACATGATGGCCTACCATGGGGCCACTAAAATATCTCCTTATCAGTTGGTATATAGTCACGAGGCAGTATTGCCTTGGGAATAAAGGACGGGGTCAAGGCGCACATCGCTTCCAGATGAGTTGATGGACGATGACTATTCCCTCCTCATGAAGAAAACAAGAAAAGAGTGCCTAGGTGGTACGACAAGAAGGTCAAGGTCAAACAATTCTCCCAAGGAGATTTGCTATGGAAGTTGGTGCTGCCGATAGGGTCTAAGGATCCCAGATTTGGTAAGTGGTCGCCAACTTGGGAAGGGCCATATAAAATCGGCCGATGCGCCCCGGGAAACACATATATACTGGAAACTATCGAAGGAGAAGAATTCATGAGAGCCTTGAATGGAAGATATTTGAAGAGATACTATCCCAGTATATGGGTGGATGCATAACCGACAATAGGGTGTATCAAGACGACATGGCCAACTCCTATTTGGCTCGTGTTTATATAGCCAATGCAAAGATGCCATCTCCTTATGGACGAAACATTCAATTAGTTTGGCCGATTCATTATTTGGTACAAGCAACAGGGTAGATGGCCGACACGGTACAAGTCGCCCTTAGAACAAAAAGTACCAACACATCTATTGACCACGCTTTTTCTTAATCTCCCTCTCGATCCGGCCTAATTCTATCAAAAGGCGGGTGCTCTTTTCCTCCAGATCCGCCATGGCGGCTTCGACTTCAACTTGACGAGGAAGTGGGTGGCTCCTGCCAAGGGGTGGTTGGGATGTTCCTGCCGCGGCATCCTCAAGGGTGACCTGACGAGGAAGCGGATGACTCCTTTCAGTTGGCGGCCGCTTGGAGCAGTTGGCATCTATGTGGTCTAGGATCTTCTGAATGTCAGCGGGGATATGATCTTTGAGTTCTTCATAATGAGTCCTGATCAGATCTCTGTCCACCTGCGTCAGCGGTTCGTCAGAATGCATGATCTCGATCGCTCGTTCCAGGTCAGGACTAAGGCGTCTCGGCTAAAAAGCGGCAAACAACCACCCAACGTCATATTAATTGAAATATCAGGCGGGGAAACAAAGGAAGATGTCGTACCTGATTGACGGAGAAGGAATAAGATGAAGAAGACATCTCGGCGTCTAGTCTAGGGGTATGGGAATCAAGTCGCCAGAGGAAAAAAGAATGGGCGATGCGAATGCCTTTAGAAATGACACGGGGTCTTGTATTTATAGAAAGAAAAGGATGAGGGGTTGGTAAGATGCGTCCCATCGCAATAAAGGATCATTAAATGAAAAGGCTGCCATAGAGGACAATCCAAGTTTGAATCCGCACGTCAACGGAAAAAGGACATTAATGTTTTTACAAAGCATTCAATGCTTTTACAATTTACCCGAGGAGGGCATTAATAGCTGCGATCGCTCGCTGCCTAACCTGATCGGCCGAGTCTAAGGTCCTCTGGTCGTCTTCGGCCGATCCAGGGACTTCTGGTATATGGCGATGGAGCTTGATTGCTTCGTGGGCCAGGCTCTGCCTCTCTTGCTTCAGCTCGGGGATGACAGAGGGAAGGTCTTGGAGTCTTTTCTCTTCAACGGCTATGGCTTTGGTCACCTGGTCCATCTCCTTGGCAGGCTCTGCCCTTCGCCGTTTAAGGCCATCTATAGCACCAACAATATCTGGGCAAGATCTTTCAAGGAAACTGATTCATTGATGTACCTCTTGGGCTCGATGTTTGTAGGAATCTTCCTCCTCGCGGGCTTTCGCTAGTTTGGCGCGATCGGCTATGTGGCGCAAGGCCCTGAACACTAGAATCCACATTGATTCGATGTATGCAGCGGGTGCCAGAGCCTCTTCCGCCTCTTCTGGAACTCGGCCTCTGATTTCACTGAGAAGTTGCCAAATCGGCGACGCGTCTTCCACTATTCGACCGATGTCGTCTTGGAGGAGGGTCCGTATGCTCTCAAGCTTGGCACGGGCATCATCAGGGATCGAGCTCAGTGTGATTTGGCGTGAGGCAACCTCTTCATCATCAGAAAGTGCAACCGCAAAGGAGAAAAGACTGTTGTTGAGGGTGTCCTGCTCCTGCGAAAGAATAAAAAATAAAAAATGCAGATTAGCCGACGGTAATGGGAAATCGGCCAAATTGGGTGGCAGGTTTCTTACCTCTTTGAAGCGGATTTCTTCTGCTTGCGCTGGCGGGAGTGCTACCCTCATCTCGGGAACTGGCGCGACTGGTTCATTAGAGGAAGAAGATTCGACGATTATCGGTGCCCTGCTCGGGCCAACCTCCTGGAAAGGTACGGGAAGCAGATTTTTATAAGTATAATGCAAATGATTAAGTCTGATGATATATAATGACTGCCATACCTCTGTGAGTTGCCCAGCAGATGGTTGTTGGAAAGGTACAATCGATGTGCCCAGGGTAGCCTGCATGAAAATCGGTTAGTTTTGGGCCTCTCGAGTGATCGGATCCGAAAATGCATGGCCATGCTACGTACGGTTAAGAGTTGACCTACAAAGGGATTCCGAATCACAGGATCGAGAAAAAGCGGCGACTTGAAGCTAGACCAAATATCGTGAGGCAAAGGGAATACATGTATATAATGTTGTGATGGTTCGTCTGATATGATCTTCGTGTGCATATAGGAGTTGGCACGTCTTGCTAGAGGCCACTACCGGCTATTGGGCCGAGTAGGAGTACTCGGGCCATGTCTATATGTATCCGAACCCATAGGGTCACACACTTAAGGGGCTGGAAGCCCAATTCGGATCTGATCCGAGTTTGATTAAGTTTAGAAGTACTAATGGGCCTCGGACCCAGAGGCCTGTTAGGAACCTCTATAAATAGAAGGGTGGGGGCGCCCTAGGGTTTACACCTTTTGGCGAAACACATCTGCCGCACCTCCCACGCCTTCGCCTGTTGCAACTCACGGATCTAGCAGTCCGGCTTGCGATGCTTCCTCCCTGCATGTGTGGATACCTTGGAGGTGTTGCGCCTGCAGCACTTGGACGAGTCGCTGATGAGCCACGACGAGCCACGACGAGCCACCGACGAGCCACGACGAGCCGACGATGAGCCGTGGCACGAGGACGATCTTGCTGCATGTGGACGAGCTGCTGAGGAGCTGCTGGACATCGACGTGATCGACTATGTACGACTACATTGATCGACTTCACTGCATCGACGCGAATCTACATCTTCCGCACTAGTAGTGCGTCGAGTGGTAATCTCATGATCGTTATACGGCAGTTTTCCTGGTTTACGCGGTAGAAAATTTTGATTTGCGCTAGTGTAGCCTACCTCGTATCCCAACAAAGGGTGGCTGCAAATGGTGGACATGTTGCCAGCGGTGGAGGTGCTGAGGAGAGGGTGGCAGCAGCTGCTAGGTGGTGGAAGGGAGAAATAAGTGAGTGGTCTAGGATTTTTCTTATTTATGAGTTGATGATTATGTTATTAGGCTAACATCGGGCTGCCCCAAAAATCGTGCCGGACTTAGGCTGGCACTATGGGCCTGTGTGGAAGCCCAGGCACTGCACGGCGTATATTGCTGGGTTTGCTTGGGCACTATCAACTACAAGCCATGCCGGGTTAGTGCGGGGCCTCGAGCAGCCTCTATCAGGCCTGGTCTATTTGACCATCTATAGCAAGACCCCACATTGCGGGACAAGTGTTGTCCTTGTGCTGGTCACCACCTCAGACACTATTCAACGACCATATTCAAGTGGCCTCACCTTTTAATGAGGCAGCAACCGACAACAAAGCGACCAACAATCAAGCGACCTAAAGGAAATGGCTACTCCCTCTTGCACGACCAACACTGACGGCAGCAGCATTGCAGCTGCAGGCAGCGGCGTGGACGGCCGTTCCGGCTACTGTGTGACAACCAGGACTTTCTGTAGCCGCAGGCCACTAGTACCACTACCGCCAGTGAGCACCTCACTCTTGTTCCTGGACTTCGCGTTCTCACACCTACCGCCCACGCTCCCCATGCACGCAGCCCTCCTTGACACCACCACCGGCGAGGAGCTGTCATTCCCGGCGTTCCTATCCCAAGTATGCGCGCTCGCGGGGGCCTTGTAGTCGTAGATCGGGCTCCGCACTGGCGATGTCGCGTTCGTCCTCGTGCCATCTCGGCTAGATCTCCCGGTGCTCTACTACGTGTTGCTCTCGCTAGGCGCCGTCATGTCTCTGCCAACCCAATGCTCACTGGTGGCGAGATCGCACACCTCCTTGCTCTCTCTGGTGCTTCTATGATCTTCACGGTGTCATCATCAACCGCCAAGCTGCCCGCTGGGTTCCCAACTGTCCTCCTCCTCGACTCTGACCGCTTCTACTCCTTCTTGCATAACGACCACGAGGAGGAGCAGGCACTAGATGCAATGTTGTTGCGCTAGTCGGATAAGGCGGTGATCCAGTACTCGTTGGGGACAATGGGGCTAGTGAAGGCACGCATTGGAGCTTCATCGCCATGGTAGCGAGGGCCAACGCTACGGTAAGGAAGCCGTCTCTTGGTCAAGAGAGGGTGTTGCTTGGCGCGCCCATGTTCCATTCATGGGGTTCTCAGTGTCGCTGCAGACGGTGGCACTTAGGATGACCATGGTGGTGATGACAGATACCACGGCCAGAGCTAGGGTCAAAGGGATGCTGGAAGCCGCTAAGAAGTGGGCGGTCACCGATATGTGGGCGCTGGCAGTGGTGGTGACCATGGTGAAGGGGATTCACACACTGGATGCACTGGAGCGGTGATATGTGGCAGAGGACCGCTGCCAACAGCGGCTACGGAGATGTTCTACCTACACTTCCCAAATGTGGAACTGTGCGTGGTAAGAATTTGCAATCAGTTATGTTGCATTCTTTCTCATGTTTGCCTATGCAGTTTTCTTGTTTGACCACCTTCGTTTCATGTTAGCTGCACTAGCTTTAGAGTCTTAGAGAATTTCCGGTGTAGTCAAAATTTCAAATAAAAAAGGGACAAACAAGGGGGAAAAAATTGCTAATGAACTTTGGGGCACAAAAAACTGCCGCCTTGACAGTGAAAAATCGGTCTAATGAACCTTTATTTGAAATTAAACAATTTTCTGTTATTTAAGTTGAAGCATGCGTCTTTTATATTAAGGGGTAGTATGCCAAATCTTGTATTGGAGTACCAATTGATGCAAAGACGGCGAGGTCCAACTTGTAGATCTGATGGAAAAACTCCGAGCGCAGCAGGCTGAGTTGGAGGCGAAGGATCTTGCTCTCAAGTACCTAACAAAGGCCGCTCAGCCTATTGCTGACATGGTGGAGTTCTCGAAGGAAGGTGTGGAGCCCCGCCCCTTGGCAGAGATACTCAGGGATGCACCTGAGAAGATCACCAGCTACATGAAGAAGACTGTGGAGTCCATCTCCAAGCACTTATTGGTGATTGTGAAGTTGTTCTACCCGCAAGCTAACTTGGCTTTTATGGCAGAAGGCATTGCCGAGGACTGCTCTAATGAGCAGTTCCAGCAGTACTTGGAGGAGATGGCTCCTATTTCTCAAGAAGTGGCTGGTCAGATAGACCTTGAGTAATATGCAAAAACAATTGTCTGCAATATAAACAAGTTATGTTAATGCAAATTACTTGAAGTCTTGTTGCAATTCTAGTTTGTCTGTCGACATGTTTGGATCTTTTTGGTTTAGTGCATCTCACGAACTACCTTTGAAGTTTGCTCGTATGGTAGTCGTGAGTGTATGCGCACAAGGCTACTCGTATGAGCCTCTTTAGATACATTTTGTAGAGCACCTTTAGGCTGTGGCTCCTTTTTGTGGAGTGTCAGTACTCATTTATCTGGATAGTCAAACTCTTCAGGCGAGTAGACTCTTCAAGACTTCATGAACTGGAGCCTACCTTTGCGGCCTCTCTGGATTGTTTAGGTGTTGTGCTCTAAAGAACCTTGAACTTGTAAACTTGTTATTACAAGCCACAACTAGACAGACTTGTATAGATAAGGACTCGGGTAGTGTAGGTAATTCCCAAGTTGTTTGACGACTTTTGTTTGTGAAGACCGTTGATAGATAGATTTGTCCGAGGAGCTGATTAGCTCGAGATTTTGTATGTAGGCTTGCTTTTATGCAAGTTGCTATTATCCAAGAAGTTTGATAACAGGAAAGATATGTGTGCAGACTTGTGAATACAAGTTGCGAGTTTGTAGAGGCTAGTCTTTTGTGACAAAAAATAACTCTGCTTTATAAAATTGTAACTAAAATACTGTGGCCGATGGCCAATTTTACATGAGTATGTAAACTATGGGTAGAATCGACACAAGTGTTCAATGTTCCATGAGTTGTTGACTTCTTCGCCAGTGAGAGTTTGGAGCCTATACAATCCAGGTCAAGTGACCTTGGAAACGATGTAAGGCTCCTCCCAAGGCGAGTTTAGCTTGTGCAGCCCCTTGGTGTCTTGGATATGCTTGAGAAATATGTTGTCTGTGTTGAACGAATGTTCTTTGACGTTGCGATTATGGTAGCAGCAGATTCCTTCAAAATATCTTGCTGACTGGACGAGTGCTGCACAGCGAACTTCTTAGAGGTTGTCTATGTCTAAACGCCTTTTTTTCTTCAGTCGCACCTTCCTCTCCTACTGCTCGACTACTGGAGATTTCCATAGGGCGTCAGCGGGTAGGATGGCTTCTGATCCGTAGACTGCAAAGTAGAGTGAGTACTTGGTAGGCTTGCACAGCTATGTGCGAAGCCCTTAGAGGACATTGGGTAGCTCATTGAGCCACTTGCCTCCTTTGGTGTTGCCAATATTGTGTAGTCTCTTCTTGAGAACTTCCAGTGCAATCCTATTGGCGCGCTCAACCTGGCTGTTGGCCCGCAGATGTGCAACAGAGATGTATTGAACATCAATCCCGTTGTTCTTGCAGTATTCATAGAGCTCATGATTGTTGAAATTTGAGCTCAGGTCCATGATGATGCGATTGGGGAAGCCGATGCGATTGGCGTCATCGAGGAAGTCAAGTACTCTGTCTGCCTTCGGGTAGGTCACTGGCTTCACTTCGATCCACTTAGTGAACTTGTCGATCACCATGAGAACTCGGTTGAAGCCCCAGGTGCCGTAGGCAGAGGGCCAATCATGTCTAGCCCCCAACATGCGAAGGGCTAGGAGGGCGGTATGGTGATCAGCTTGTAGGCAGGGACGTGCTGCTGTTTGCCGAATAATTGACAACCTTGGCACTGGCGGACTAGTTCTTCGGTGTCTTTGAGAGCTGTAGGTTAGTAGAATCCTGCTCTGAAAGCTTTGCCTACGATCGTTCTGGATGATGCGTGATTGCCGCAGATGCCTTTGTGAATCTCCTCCAGTATATCCTTGCCGTCTTCACGTGAGACGTACTTCATGAGTACTCCTGATGATGCACCTCGTCTGTAGAGCTTGTCCCTAACTAGAACGTGGTTCTTGCCACGCCGCGAGACTTGCTCTGCTTCTGTCTTGTCTGGAGGCAACTTGTGCTCCTTGATGTAGTCGATGAAGGGGGTTCACCAATCTACGTTGATCATCATAACCTCTCGGTCTGGAGCATCATTGCCTCGATCGGTGGTTTTAGATGGTGATGAAGACCCCAACTGGAACATGGGCACGAGTATATCCGAGCTTGGACAAGACATCTATGGCTACATTGTTGTCATGAGCCACATTATAGAACTCTAGACCAGAGAACTTATTCTCCAGCTTACGTACTTTATGGCAGTACACATCCATGTTATCGTTATGGTGATCTCACTCGTCGTTGACTTGATTGATGACTACCAGTGAGTTGTTGTAGACCAACAACCGCTTGATTCCTAGCTAAACTTCTAGGTGGAGCTCGTGTAGAAGCGCTTCATACTCAGCTTCAGTGTTGGATACCTCCCAGAAGATTTGCAGAACGTACTTGAGTTGTTCACCTTTGGGAGAGATTAGGAGTACTCTTGCGTCGGTGCCCTCGAGCTTGAGTGATCCATCGAAGTACATGACCCAATGCTCTGGTCATTCTGTCGGTGTGAGTACTTGATTTTCCTGCCACTCTACCATGAAATCGACTAGTGCTTGCGACTTGGTGGCAGTCCTCGGTTTGAATTCTAGGGACAAAGCTCCGAGTTCTACTGCCCACTTGGAGATTCTTCCTATTGCATCTCTATTGTGGAGTATGTCTCCCAAGGGGAAGTCTGTGATAATGGAGATATTGTGTTCCTAGTTTTGGAGTTAGACAACACCTCGTTGATGAAGTAGACGGGCATCTATACTTTGTATACATGGCCTGGTTCTGATCTTTCGACTACGATCGCCATGCTGATGACGTTAGTAGCCGTGGTGATGAAGAGCAGTGAGTCTTCATTGGGAGTAGGTGCCATGAGGACCGGTGGCTTTGATAGGAAGTCCTTCAATTGTTGAAGGACTTGTTTCACCTCCTTGGTCCATTGGAACATATCGTGCCACTTGAGTAGTTTGAAGAAAGGTAGTCCCCATTCTCCAAGTCTTGAGATAAATTTGTTGAGGGCCGCAATGCATCCAGTCAGCTTTTGGACGTCCTTGATGCACGATGGAGCGTGCAAGTTGGTGATGGAAGCAATCTTCTCAGGATTAGCCTCGATTCCTCGATGACTAATGATGAACCTGAGTAGTTTTTCAGAGGGTACACCGAACACGCACAGTGTTGGGTTTAGTTTCCACCGGTATGCTCACAAGCTTGCGAAGGTTTCTTCCAAGTCCGTAATGAAGTCGTTCAGGATTTCTAGTGTTTATGACCATTCCATCCACATATGCCTCTACGTTGTGGTGTAGTTGATTCTTGAAGCACTCCTAGATGGCTTGTTGATATGTGGCGCTTGCGTTCTTCAACCCGAAGGACATTGCGGTGTAGCAGAAAGCTCCGTACTGGGTGATGAACATGGTCTTGATATGGTCCTCTTCCTTGAGTGCTATCTGGTGATACCTTGAGTAGCAGTCGAGGAAACAGAGTAGAGCGCACCCAGCCATCGAGTCGATGACTTGATCAATCCTAGGGAGCCCGAAGGGATCCTTTAGGCAGTTCTTGTTGAGGTCCGTGTAGTCAACACACATCCTCCACTCGTTGTTGTTCTTCTTCCACACCAAGATGGGGGTTAGCCAACCACTCTGGATGAAGGACTTCTTTTTTGAAGCCAGCCACGAGTAGCTTGGCCAACTCTTTTTTGATGGCTTCTTTTCTGTCTTGGCCGAACCGGCGTAGTCATTGTTGCTTGGGTGTAGCTTTGGGATCCACATTCAATGAGTGCTCGATCAACTTCTTGGGCACCCCCGGCATATCAGATGGCTTCCATGCGATGATCTCTCGATTTGCCTGGAGGAAGATGACGAGCGCGTCTTCCTATTTTGGATCCAATTAAGGCTATCTTGGAGCTGTTGCTAATCTCGAGGTCAATGGCTTTGAGGTCAACCTCTCCTTACGGTTTGACCTTGGTTGCCACCGACTTCTTCTCTAGGATTTCGTGTTCTGTCGGGCACAATTTCTTGGAGGCAATGAAAACTTGCATCATGGAGTTTGGCACTTGAGTAGTCGCTGCTAGCTACATAGCTTCTGTGTCACAGTCGTATGATCTCTTTAAGTCTCCGCGCAGGTAGAGTACTCCCTTGGGTCTCAGCATTTTGAGTACTAGGTACATGTAATGAGGGATGGCCATGAACATGGCCAATGCTGGTCTTCCGAGGACGGCGTGATATGAAGTCTTGAAGTCAGCCACCTTGAACCAGATGTACTCAGCTTGGTAATAATCCTGTGTCCCGAAAGTAACTGGCAAAACCACCTGACCAAGGGGTACAACCATGTTACCCGGGACAATCTCATAGAATGAAGAGTTCTTCGGGGTGAGCATATCTATTACGTCGAGGCTCATCTTCCTCAAAGTCTTGGCGAGGAGCACGTTGAGGCTGTTGCCGCCTTCGATGAGTAATTTTGTGAGTCGAGAGCCTGCAACGACTGGATCCAGGATGAGAGGATAGCGTCTTGGGATAGAGAAACTAGTCCACTGATCCTTTCTTGAAAAGGTGATTAGCACCTCAGACCAGTTAAGGAATGTAGGCGTTACTAGCTCAATGGACATGATATCCTGGAGGGTTAATTTCTTGGACCGCTTGGTAGCAGTACCCATATAGTGCCGCCGAATATGACGTTGACGGTGTTGGACAGGTTTTGGAATTTTCCATTGTCCTCCTTATCTTTGTCTTCTCTAGCCTTTCCCTTGTCTTTAGCTCCAAAAGATTCCGGCAGATCTTTCATGACTCTACGAAGGCTTATGCAGTCTATCATAGAATGTTTGGAGTTTGGGTGCCATGGGCATTGCATTTTTAGGAGTTCCTCGAAAGAAGTCCTCCCTTGGTTTTCCATTGCTCTTCTTGGAGGACTTGGACATTGCCACAACAGTGTTGTCTGGCTTCCTCTTGCGGTTTTGACTACCCGAGTAGTTAGCTTGGTTTTCGTTGGGGCGATTGTTGTGGTTCTTGCCGTTATTTTAGCTATTACTCTGGTTATTTTTGTTGTGGTCTCTGTTACGACTAGATTGAAATTGCTCAATTTCCTTGTCTTCTTTATTTGCCCAGGCTTGGATCATGGTCTTGAGAGACTTGATATCCTCCAAGCATCTTCTGCCACAATCTTAGAACATCCAGCAGTCATAGAGACTGTTATGGAAGTTCTCTATGGCATCCTTCTCCGTGATGTCCACGACAGTGGCCTTCTTTTCAAAGAAGCAGCATAAGTAACTATGCAGGGTTTCACTTTGTTGCTATTTGATTTGCAACAAGTCGATCCTGTTACCAGGACGTTGCATTGCTCCAGTGAAGGTATTTGTGAACACCGCCTTCAGTTTACTCCATGTGTCGATAGAGTTCCTTTTCAGAGACTCGAGCCAAATGAGTGGTCCTGCCTCCATGCAGATGGGAAAAGTAGATGACCTTGGTGTCATCGTTTCCTCCCGCCGCTTGAACTGCCAACGAGTAGCACCACAACCATTGGACTGGGTCCTGCTTGTCATCATATTTGTTGATACCCGGAAGTTTAAACTTGTCAGGTAGAACTGTCTTGCGTACTCGGCTTGAAAAGGTGGGGAACCTGTCAGTGTCTTCTCCCGAGTAGTTGACTTCTTGATCGTGTTCGCGGCAGCGCCCTTCAATAATGTTACGAGCATCACGATTCTAGTTGATCTGCTAGCGAAGGTCGCGAGCTTCATCAGATTCTGAGTTGGGCCAACGATGGCCAAGGCCTCCTGAGGGTCCTGCCCGACTAACTTCTGCCCTGTGTTGACTTACCCTGGGTTGCTCAATTCTGGGAACCTCATTTCTGGTGGCTTCAAGGCGACTTGGATGCGTGCTGCTGTTGCCATGGTGGGAGGAGCTGATCGAATTCTCCTGATCGAGTAGTTCGTATGCGTGCTCTGCCAGAAGAGCCAGTTGCCTGGTGTACTTGTCTTGTGCCATCGCTCGAGTGAGTAGGTCAATGAAGGCAACTGTGGCAAGAGGATTGTTATGTTGACATGTTGAAACTACTTCAAATGCATGATCCAAGTTCATGATGGGTAGATCATTTGCTAGGCAACATCGATGATCTACTTGCTTTGCGTTTCTTGCTCACCGGCATGCCCTTTGATCTTCTGTCTCTTTTCCTTCTACGTTAGCGGTGAGCTCATCCACCGACATGTTGTTAGGGTGATGCTCATGTCGCGGGTTCCTTTCTAGTTGTTCTGCTCCATCGTCGTTGGCTCTTTGGGGAGTGACAATGGCAAGTAGTTCTCGCTCTGGGAAGAAACTACTCGAGCTTGGCATGATGACCTCTGTAGGGCCATCATCTTCATAGATAGGAGACAGAGGTGTTCCCTCCTGGTATGGGAGGTTGTCGAGATATGCAACAAGCCGTGACTCATCGTCCTTGGCTAGAGCAGATGGCTTCATGAGAATAACGTGATGAAAGTTAAAAGATGTAACATAACTAAAAGATAAAAGAATGATTAGAAAGATAAAAGAATTATTAGAATGATAAAAGAATGTTCCATACCATGTCATGCTGATTCAGCCGACAAAACCTCTTAGTAGTCACAATCACATTGCTTTCTCCCTCCTTGAGCTGCTTTATTCAAAAATATGAGAAGTTTGGCACAAAGTACCCATGATCCTTAAGTTGTTGTAGGCAGGCCTCCATGACGCTCCTATCAAAAGTTACCCTATTTGGTGCTACTTGAGCGGCAATTGAAACCATTAGGATGGGCTGTCCTGGTGGCATCGAGGTGAACTATCTTTCTCAAACAGGAACTTAACAAGAGATATTTACTCTTTTAAAATGAGGTTCACTAATAACCTCAGTTTGCACTAACGAAGAAGTAACACCTATAGGGCCTGTTTGGCATGGCTCCACTCTAGAACTCTAGCAACTCCACCAAGAAATCCAGCCAAACACCCCAACTCCAAAACTCCATGGAGCAGCCAACTCCATGGAGCTTTAGGCCCTGTTTGGCATGGCTCCAACTCCGGGTGGAGCTGCTCCACTCTAAAACTCCACATGGAGCCAGCTCCGCTCCAAAACTCCAGAGCAAAAATGGGGTGTTTGGCTAGATGGTCCTCTCAGCTCCAAAAAAGATCGATTTCAATGTGGATTGACATTGTTGCCCCCCAATTAAGGCCCCACTTGTCATCCTCTCTATCCTATCTTCTTCTTCCCCTTTTTCCACTGCACTGTGCCGCACACAGGAGACCCTCCACGGGCAGCGGGGTGGGCGGCACGGGCGACAGGCGCGGTGGGCGGCGACAGGGCGGCGACATGCGGCGGGCGGCGACGGGCGTCGCCGGGCGGCGGGGCGGCGAAGGACGGCGGGGCCGGCCGGCCACAGGGGCGGCGACGGGCGGGGCTCTTGTGGCGAGTGGGGCTCGGGAGAATAGACGGGCGACGGGCAGCGACGGGTGACGGGCGTGGTGGGCGGTGACGGGCAACGACAGGCGGCGGGCGGCGATGGGCAATGGGCGGTGGGGCCAACCGGCCACGGGGGCGGTGACGGGCGTCGCCGGCGGCGGGGCCGGCCGGCCACGGGGGTGGCGACGAGCGGGCCTCTGGCGGCGAGTGGGGCTCAGGAGAATAGAATGAAACCTCTTTTGAACCTCCTCGTGGAGTTCATGGGTAATTACCCACCAATGCCATTGGTTACACAAAAAAAATGTTTCATTCTATTCTCCCGAGCCCCCACTCGCCGCCCCAACCCCGCCCGTCGCCGCCCCGCCCCACTCGCCGAGCTCCATCCATCGCTGCCCCATCCTCGCCGCCCGTCATCGCCGCGCCCCGTCAGCCTCCCAAGCACCACCACAGGTTGCCCCCGTCACCGCCCGTCCCGGCCGCCCGTCTCTGCCCAAGCCGCCCCGCCACCTGTTGCTGCCCGCCGCCCAAGCCCCGCCCCCGTCGCCGCCCAGACCCACCACCCGTTGCTGCCCAAGCCGCCCCGCTGCCTGTCGCCGCCCGCCGCCCAAGCCCCGCCCCTGTCGCCGCCCAACCCTGCCGCCCGTCTCACCCTGACTGCAAAAACTATCCAGGGGAACAAGAAGATGGGATAGAGAGGATGACAAGTTTGGCCTTAATTGGGGGGCAACAATGGCAATCCACACTGAAATCAATCTTTTTTGGAACTGAGAGCACCCATCTAGCCAAACACCCCATTTTAGTTCTGGAGTTTTGGAGCGGAGCTGAGTCTACATGCAGTTCTGGAGTGGAGCAGCTCCTCCCAGAGTTGAAGCTATGCCAAACAGAGCCATAGCTTCGACAACATTTTTGAACCATCTAATAGGGTTGATAAGCTACATAGTATGTAAGTAAATTTAGGAATTATTCATGTGTAGTAAACCTCATGACATACTTAGAGTATTAACTAGAGTACATTACATATATGAAATTCATTGTACATATTAAGTCTTACATCATACATAAATGCCCTATAAACATACATGAAACATAAATGAGATACTTAGAATCTAGGATCGTCCACATCATGACCGTCAATCATACAGATATACAAACTATGATTAATATCGATAATGTCTATTCCTAAGAACCTATTGACATAATCTAGTGCATATATGTATGCACTATCCCTAGCCTGCAGGGCATGTGGAATGTCTCTCCAAATATTCTCACTGAAGTCGTGGATAATGATAAGGTAATGTCAGCTTGCCAACCCCCGCATACTCGACCCGGGTGCACTCTCGTGAATGTCCAACCAATGTTCCACAGTACTTGATGTAGGACTTCTTATAGACCTTGGTTGGCGTGCATGAAGCTATTATACAATGCATCCTTGAGTTAAATGGCAACCAACAAAAGTGTTAGTAGACACTAGTGGATGTGCTTGTGCCATAGGCACGTGTATAAATAGAACATGACAAACAATTGTTATTAATAATATAGGATTAACATTGTGTGAATTTAAACAATTGCATGGGCTATGCATAAGTTATTCAGTAGCGGGGCTAATATCCAAATGTATGGATTCAATCACATTTATAAATACGAGACACGATAGCATGGCAACCATCTACTTAATATATATATTAATGGCAAGAGTGTATAAGGATTCAGTGCATAATGATTTTATCATGATTCCTAGAAAATGATTTTATCATGACCCATTGCTGCATGTATGTAATTTTCTCGAAGGTTTAAATGGTAGCTCGTTTGCAGCTCAGCTACAAAATACAACACAAATATTTGCTCCCAAATATAAGCTGCCCATGACACGCCCAGAAACCGTCCACAACCTTGAAGCATAGAAGCTGCAGGAAAAGTATATATGGTTATGAGAATGAACACCAGAACATGTACATCATAATAAATCATGAATTACAGAACTAACATACCTCATGACTCCAAGACATCCCTGAGACAATATTCTTTGTTACTTTTCTAGTAGGATCTATATCCTTATTTTTTATAGCAAGAACCCAGGTTGTCTCATGAGAAACACCTCTAGATAGCACCACATACGACTGCGCATGAGAAAAGATAGGCTTAGGGAGATAGATACCTACATTTGGTATTGTCTGACCCTGCGCCTTGTTAATGGTCATTGTGAAGCTCAAGCGGATGGGAAACTGCTTGCTCTTAAACTTGAACGGAATGGACAGATATTTGGAAGGAGACATTGGTATCCTGGGTATGAATACCCTTTCTCCTGCATGGTGGCCATTAACATTCTTAGCATTGATAGAATTTTTCTGACATCCTCTACCAATCAGTTAGGTGTCATTACAAAGGCCATTGTGAGGATCAAGATTTTGAAGTAGGATAATAGGGTAGTTCTTCTTTATCGTCACCTCATGTGGGGGCAACCCATTTGGTGTAATTGAATTGAGAAAGTCTAAGGGGTAATTATCATCCTCTACCGAGTCAAAACTGTTGTACACCATTTTACTACTGGGGAACCTTTCAATCATCAGTGCATTCACTGCATCCACGTGCTCATTCCTAGTGGAAAGGATTTTCACACTCAAGCATGTAGGCTGTAGATGTACAATTAACATCAAGGTTCGGGAATACGTGGTCAATGAGCATATCAATACAGATGTCTTCTGAAGGGCTATCAATCAGAATGTCATCAGTCAACTGCACATAGTCATCACCGAATGTTTCCTCTGTGCCATTACCAATCCTTAGCAGATAATCCGCAAACCATGTGTCAGATTGTGCTCTCATGTTTTGGGTCAGCTGTATACGCCGAACACTTTCCCATATGTATGACCTGAGCAAAGTAGCATCTGTGATTTGTGCTCTTGTACAACGCGCCACAATGGGAAGAACCTATCTGAAGTCACCTACAACTAACATGACATTACCACCAAATGGCTGCGTACACTCCATTATATCCTACAGTGTCCAGTCTAGTGCCTCAACTGCCTATCTCTTAGTCATTGCTACCTCATCCCAAATTATCATAGATGCTCTCCTAAGAAATTCGGCTATCCTACTCCGCTTAGTAAAACTACAGATAGTGCTATCGCTCAACTTGATTGGAATCTTGAACCTAGAGTGGGCAGTGCATCCACCAGGCATGATGGATGTTGCTATAGCAATGGCGATAAGATCCATAGAGCGCACCTTTGCAAGCAATGCTTTATATAGATAGGTCTTACCGGTGCTTTTGGGACCATCCACAAAGAAAACCTTTCCCTTGCCCTTCATAACATGGTCAAGTATCTCCTCGAAACCAGCCCTTTGTTCTTCATTAAGCGTATCTATGATCTCCAGGTGTTTCTCTTCATAACCGAGATTTCGTTCCTCTGTAAGCTCTCTATAATCGTCTCTAGAGCGTTGATCGTCTGCACACACAAGGAAATTTTTGAATGCTATAACCAATTGTACAAATGTAGAGCAAAATTCAAAGACAATTAATATTTTTTCCATACAAATATTAGAACAAACTAACCTAACTCATGTAGTTTTGGAAGACCATAGTGCCTAATGTCTTTCCCCAAGGACATCAGATGGTATGAAATATCACAGAGCATTATCTGCTCAACCATAGTGTTGTTGTAATTAGTACGTCAGAAATCCTAACGCAATGATTCATAATGCTTGTCCCAAAGATGGTGTATATCGGTGCACTCACAGAAAACCATAATAGTGGCAAAAAACCTACGGAAAGAAGAAAGAAACCTGACCATGGCACATTAAGTCAGACACTCATCTAGTGACTTATTAGTATCTACAAACCCCATGGCTTTGGCAGCTGCTCTAAAAGTCTCATATGTAATACCACACCATGTTTTGAGGTTCTCATATGAGGTTGCAGCCCTCACATGGTTCAGCAGCACCCAAAGGTAGTATCTATCACCTTCATGTCGATTTGGATACACCAATCTACCAATCTGAAACATGTTTTTTGAAACTCTGGGTTTCCAAAATTTTCCAGATTTGTTCCACGTGAAGTACTCTGGAAACTCTTTGTACAGGTATTGGTGGGCCTTAGGATTGGACGCGTTCATCTTGAAGTACTTAGTTAGCATTGACCTTTGGGATTTCAGACACTCCACAACATCTTTCAGGTTGCCTATTGACTTGTACGTAACCATGTGCATACCAGGAAGGTGTACTTGCATCTGCAGGACAGGCGGCCACATTGAATACAACTTAAAACCAAACAACCAGTAGGCTGCTTCTATAGCTGTTATCATCCTTGCATCACTGCTTGATCTCATTGATTACCACGTGCTCATTTCCTTTTGCATCAACAGTAAATGATGCTCGATCACGGCCTTTATAAATGTATTTGTATTGATATTTAATTGACTTGATGCTGCTACAAATCTCAACATTGATATGGTAGTTATACCTCATAAGGAGCATTGGGTTATAAGGAACCACCCATCTGTTATCCAATTCCTCTCCCCTAACCTTCACTTTCTACCCATCTTCCCACCTTCTATATATTGGATATGTGCCCTTTCCTTGTTGTGTCGTTTCACTGAAACGACACTGCCCGTCGACCGTAGACCATGCATGGACAATCTTTATTGAGAGTTCCACAAGGACCATGCATCATATGCTTAACTACAAGTTGGTGCAATTAAGGATATTTCTTCGCATCAGGAATTTCTGTTGATATGTACCTATCATAATCATTAGGGCTTTTTAACTTGCTTCCGGCCTCCATAGCCAATAGAAAGTGCTCGTGTGGTAGACCCCTCTTCTGGTACTCTGTTATATGTGCCCATGCAGCAACAATGCCGAGATGCCTCTTCTTGGTGAAGAAATCATGGAGATCTAATAGTTTAGCATGGTACACTCTAGCAACAATATCAGGACGGTCCTCTAGCGTCTGCCTAGGCAACAACTCTGCCATTATTTTATCCCAATATGGATTGCATGTTATTGTCATGACATAATCAAGCTTGTCATACCATGCGATCAAAGTCATTGCATCAATGAACCTGCACTGAACATCATGATCACTTCCAGGGAAATCTTTGCTCAAAACAATCCTAAGCCCTGCCTTGGAAGCATCAGCTTCTCCAGTGGCGAGAGTGTCAAGCAGCCCCTGAACATCATAGAGTATATATATATTTGTTAATTTGGCAATATTTATGGACATTCGTATAGTATAGCAATGGGAAACAAACAAACTCACCTAATATAGATATGCACGAATAACCACCTGGTGTTCCGGCTTTGAATACCAATCTAGACGCATTGACTCAACCTTAACATACTAATCAACCAACAATTGTTGGAAAAGATGCCCGGCATGAAAGAACATATTGAACTGGCCTTCACGAACCTGCAGCTTGTAACACTTGTATTCCCTCACACTAACATAAAGACATGATCCTCCAATGTCTAAAACAAATATATATGTTAACACATTAGGTAAAACAATCTATTTTCCATCTTTTTAGCATTTTTTTATTAGATGTGGATTATTTGAAACTGTAACTAGCCCCTCAATGTCATCGTACATGATTTCCTCATTATCATTATCATTACCACCTCCTGTAAAAGTATGGAAAATTGAATCATCATCTTACCTTTTAATCTTAGATTTTCGAACTATATAATATGGCCTATCTGCATAACACACCTTCCTCATTCATGAAGTCACCATAAGCAGTGTCATCTGCTTCATCAATAGGCAGGTCTATGAAACAAAAAAATGTTTACAAACATACTGAGTGAAGTGTGTATGAAAGCACATGAAAAATGTTGCATACCATGAGCAGCTCTTTTATTATGTCCTTGAACAACATAGTGGTGATTGTTTGGTCAATCATCCACATCTACTTATGTTCCATCTATGTTATAACATATTTCATGAAATTTCATATAGTGGGAGCAATGAATTTATGGACGAAGTAACAAACAAATGTTATATGTTCATACCTTTCCTCTTGCGCTTTGTATACTTCCTCTTTGGCTTTTATGGTGGTGGATCTCGAAACTCTATCATCTTGTCCTCCCAGCCAGTCTCACCACCAGGAAAAAACAAATGATATGCCAATGGGTCATAACAGCCATGGTACGCCCTAATATAGTGTGAATCATCTGATTTCCCATATATCACTATGCTCCGTGAGAACCTATGCTGAGAGTCATTGCCATCGACCTAGATTGCCGCAATCTGCTCCATTTCGGGTGCATTAAATCTCCTCTGATCAACAGACATCTTGGTATTTAACTCAATCATCTACACTCTTGAATATTTACAAGAGTACCTAGGCTCGTGAACACTTGGACATACGGATTATCCCGTAAAATACCACATATCAAGCGGATCAGGTTCTCATCAAAATTAGGGGACCTCTTAACATGATGAGCAATACTATCATCCGTGTCATAAATACAGAGCGGCATATGGCATGGCCCTTTCCTACCCGGCACAAGTGGATCCAGCTTATGGTAAATGTGGCCATGTGCCTTTAAGGTATACACATCAGTACCTCTTGCGAACACGAGATGTCGATCAATGGAAACCCAAAGCTGGTGAAAGAGAAATGTGAGTTGAAGTACCATATGTGGTTTCTAAAATACCTTGCATCCTTGTCTATTTGACTTGTAAATAACTGATGTAGCTCTAAGGGAACTTCTGGGATATATATGTGCACCTTCCCGTTCCTACAGCAGAAAGCAGGCTCTTCATCGGGGAACCTCTTCACATTGCAGAACTCACAATTTTTGGCCTTCTTCAACACGTGGTGCTTTTTAGGAAGGTTATTGTACACTCCATCATATGGGTCAGGACCTGTTGGAATGAGCTTAGATTCTCTATAGTACTCATATACGACATCTACATGAGACAATAAAATTTGGATCAGATGACATACAAAGAGGAATTACTTTTGATGCAGTTAATTAAAAAACTTACCACTATGGTAAAACACCTGAGGGCCAATGGTGGTCAAACTTGGATGATGAGTGATTGACAATGTTGTGTTGGATTGATGTTGCTCTTGGCTTGTGATGTGTAGGTGTAGGATGCGTTGTGATGGCCGATGGCATGCAGTGAAGGTCAAGCGAAAGGTTCATGTCGATAGACAAAGGGCAGTGAAGGGTGAATGCGAGTAGGCTTGGACCGATGGACCCAAGGAGTCCGGGCGGAGTCATGGGTGGTCCACATGGTGCATGGAAAAGCAAGAGAACATGACAGCATGGAGACGGCATCGGTCGAGTCAAGCAGAATGGAGACAAGTCAAGTAGGCGGCCCGAGAGCCGGGAGTGAAAGACTTGGAGGCATCAAAGTCTTGGCAGAGATAGGACATGCGTCGACATCGATGAGGTTGTGTGGCAGCCAAGCGAAGATGGACAGTTTGAGTGGTTTGGGCCTCAAAACCACCGCGCAGGCAGGTTTGCCGGTTTTGGCCTCAAAACAGGGGGCAAGCCTGGTGCGGCTGGAGCTTCGAGAAGGAGAGCACGTGGCATCATCGCAAAGCTTGCGTTGAGGCAAAGCAAAGTCGTGAAGGTGGCGTGTCCGTCCGATGAGCGCAGAAAAACTTGGACCAAAATGCTCCTGGGTAGGTAGTTATCCTAGTTTTAGTTGTAGGGGTAGTTTATTCTTTCATCCTGGACTATAAATAGCGATGGGGGCCTGGTTATTTCAACAACTCTTTCACCTCTCTAGTTTAGGTCTTTTATTTTGTCCTAGTCTCTCTCTCTCTAGTTTATCGCTCCAGAGGTCCTCGGATGATTTGAGCACCGAATCTGTATATTGAACCGAAGTTTGTTGTAGGAATGGAGGCCCTAACCTCCTCATGTCCTCCGAAATTTTTGGGGATGATCTCTTTGTGCAATTCCCGTTTGTGTTCTTTGTGTTCTTGTTTCTCCCTCTCCACCTCCTTTCACATTTTTGTTTGATTTTTGATTTATGGGGGGTTTTGAGTCGAATCTATTGTTTTGACATGAACTACGATGTGAGCTGATCCCTTCCACCGAAGGATTTCGATTGAAACCTCATGAGTTCGTAGATCGGGGCGATTCAAGTTTCAGGGTTGAAAAAGTGGTGTTGTTCATGAGATTTGGAATTCCCGTTGTTTGACAAATCTTTGAGGGATAATTTCTTATGAGTAGCTTCCCTACTATCTTGTGATGCTATGTTCAAAATTTCATGATTTTTGGAGATCATTTGATCGAATTTTGAAGTTTTGACCTAAACTTTTTGGGGTGTTTTTCTAGGCTGTAGGAAGTTCCGACACTGTGTAGGAAGTTCCGATGGTTTAATTTCTAAAAACTCAAAAGCCTCTATTGGAAGTTTCTCAATACATCCAATTGGTGTTGGAAGTTCTGATTCAGGGTCGAAAGTTACGACAAAACTGCAAAGGACCTCTGTCAGACCTTTCAATATACTTCTGATTCCACTTTTGGAAGTTCCGATAAGAGGTTGGATGTTCCGATACCTGGAAGGTGTTTTGAGTTCTGTTTTGCCTCAATCTTTTGAGTTTGCTTCCGGTTGCTTCTCGAGAGTCCTGCTGTGTCTTTTGGTCTTTATCATAGACACCCAACCACCCCGTTGGCTCGTGGATCTCTCACTTTCCGCTTGCTTGGATTTGGGGTTTGATTTTGGTACAAAGGCCTAAGATTTCAAAAGAAATATTTAAGGCTCCCATTTGCCCCCCTCTGGTCACCATTTCGGTCCTTCCATTGATATAAGAGCCAATTAAGGTTTCTCCATACCCTAATCGGTTTTGAAACCCATTATGGCAACCTCTTAGCATTCTTGCTCGACCGTTGCGCCTTACTTTGATGGCTCTGATTATTGGTATTGGAAAACTGGCATGAGAGCCCATCTTAATAGTAAGGGAGCAGGGGTTTGGGAAATCACTCAGGATGTGACTTATGTGATTCCTACTACTCATTTGACTCAAGATGAAAGAGATAAATATCAGCCAACAACAAGGCGGTGGATATCTTGTTTGTGTGTCTGTGCCGTGCTGAGTTTGACCATGTCGAGGATCTATATCTTGCACATGAGATTTGGTTTCGACTTTAGAGTTTTCATGAGAGAAATAGTCAGGTGAAGGCAACACTCCTTGAGACTTATCGGCATGAATATGAGAATTTTGTTCATTTGCCCGGTGAGTCTGTTGATGCCTTGTTCCAGTGTTTTCTTGCTATTGTGAACAAGATGAAAGCAAACACTCCCACTTGCCCTACACCAATCATGATAGAGCTTTGAAGCTCCTGCATGCTTTGGATCACGACGTGTGGGGCACGAAGGTTGTTGCTATCATCGAGTCCACAAACTATGAGACTCTTTCTACTGATGAGCTCTTTGCTAAGCTGAAGTTGAAGGAGGTTGACAAGAGGCTCCGAGCAAAACAAGGGAGCCCTACTGATCCACATGGTATGTCACTCATGTCAGGCTCTGGACAACCTAAGTCTTTTGGTAACTTGTCTTATATGTCGTTTGCCTTGTCTTCCTTGGTTTCTATTTCAGAGGAGCAACTGGAGGTTCTTGATGATGAGGAGCTCGCCTTGATCACGAGGCAGTTCATGCGCTTCAAAGACAACCGCAAGAACCGGCGAACGAACAACAACAACTGCTTCGATTGTGGCAAGCCAGGTCACTTCGCCACCGACTACCCCGACAAGAACAAGTCCAAGAGCGGGTACGACTACAACAAGCACAAGAACAAGGACAGCACCAAGAAGAAGAAGAAGTACACCAATCGTGAGAAGAGGGAGTATCGCAAGAAGGACAATGCACATGCCTTCATCGCCTCCGTTAGCGACGTCAACTCCGACACCGATGACCACACCGACCCAAGCTCAAGTGAGGAGGATGACGATTGCAAGGCGAAGAAGAAGGAAGGCAAGAACTTCAACGGCCTCTGCTTCTACTCTGGCAAGAACCAGCATGGGTACTGTGTCATGGCCATCAACACCAAGAAGGATGACAAAGGAAGCAACTCCGACACAGAAACAGAGGTAAAGCCTACTCCAGAACAACTTGCCTTGGAGGTAGAAGAACTTAATGATTGCTTGCTAAATCAAGATAAGTTACTTAAGAAGGCTGCTCGTGAACGAGTTGAGCTCAAGGCAAAGTTGAAGAGTGCTTTGATTGAGATAGATATCCTCAAAACTGCTCCTACTGTTTCTGATGTTGTTGAGTGTGATGAGTGTGTTGTTCACATGTCTAGTATAGCTTCTTTGCAATCTAAGCATGCCTTGCTTGTAGATGAACTTGATTTGACTAGGGCTGCTCTAGATGAAGTTAAGACTAGACCTGTTTTACTTGGTGCTTGCAAATCTTGTCCTGCTTTACAGATTCAACTTGATGATGCATGTGCTAAGATCAAAGCTCTTGAGAAATCTGATTTAATTGCTAAATCTAAAGTTTCTGATTGCACAAAGTATCCTGAACTTAGTTATTCCTTGCAAAATACTGAGGATGAAAATCACTACTTGCGCACAGTTCTCAGTTGGGGGTCAAGTAGGGAACCTCAGTTGGGTATGATGATTCAGGAGTTTAAAAGGGCTGATGGTTTTGGGCTTGGGAATCTTATCAAGCAATGTAGATTTGATGGGTTGTATGAAAAGATTTTTGATGGGTTGGATGAGAAGGTTGGTCAATACAGTGGTGAGGGAGAGAAACAAGCAACCTCCACCCCTAGTGAGCCATCTAGACTAAGTGAAGTTCAACCTAGCGCAAAATGTGAGAAAACCTTTTTGAGTGTGTTCGAGATGGAGTGTTCATTGAGACACCAACCAAAATCCCAAACAAAGCCATTTGGGTGGAAAAACCAAATTACCTCAAGAACAAGCTTGACACATGTAACATCCCTAGTATTAGCAAAGCCAATCAAGAATAATCAAAAGTGTTTAAGCAAACAAATCACCCCTAAACTCAAAATTGCCACTTGTCAAATTCTGATGCGCTTTAATTGTCCGAGTGTTGAAAATACCCCGAAAGGGGAATGTAAATTCAAAAAGGGGCGAGACCAGAGTCCAAGGGTAAAAATAAGACAAATTAAGGGTAAAAACTAGAAATTTTGAGAACAAATAACTTTTGTTATTATCACTCTTTCTGATTTTGAGGATAAGATGTTAAAAATCGAGTAGAAGTTATGCATTGTTACATTTACACAATTACTATTTATTGTTAAAAAATATTCAAATTGTGAAGAAACCCTAATTTTTTACCACACAACTGTGCCCCCAAATATTTTATTCAAATATTAAACACCATTCAGTTATTTTAAAATATTTTTACCAAATTTTTCAAAATTTTTTGCTTATGGCAAAAATTCATTTAAACTTCAAATTTAGCTGTTTTGTTTTGTGAATTGCGTGAAAACCATAGCTTGAGTTTATGTTTGGGCATTTCAATCTATGCGATTTGGTCTTTCCAATGGGTATTTTTGGTCAATTTTTGGACACCTAAAGCTATGTCAATTGAAGGGAGAAATTTTAATAGTTAAAAATACTCGCGGGCCCACGCGTTGGTCAACTTCAACCTCTATCCAGGCACTTGCACGCATGCTATTGGCCGTGCAGACGTTGAGGATGGCCTTTGGCCACCTCCGGCTATGCCAGGAAGGCCCCCATCCACCCATTGGTGGCCCAGGCATCTCCCACGTGACCCCTGACCCATCCGACGCCACTACTCGCACCTAGTTGGGCAGAGCTCCGCCCACACGGCATGGGCGCCACACGGACAGAAGCGCCGCCATGGGGTCGCCATGCCCGGCACTTGCCCTTGCCACCAATGGCCACCCATTGTCGCCATGTCATTCTTATCCTCACCTCACCCTAGCTATATAAGCAGCACCCGCCTCCTCAAACCGCACTACCTCCTCCCTCCGTTGCAGTACACAGAAGCTCCAAGTTTTCCCCTTTCCTTGCCGGTGAAATTCGTTGCCGTCGGGTAGCCACCGGCCGATTGCTCGCAGCCACAGCCTCCCCATGTCGTCACGCATCCGTTTTGCTATCTCCCGGCCGCCCTCCCCCATGCCAAGCTCCCCCACCCCCATCCGCTACCTCCTGGAGGTTCCTGTTGTGCCACTCCTCCTCGTCGCCAGGCCCTTCTGGTGAGCTCCCTGTCTCCATGCGCCACCCCTCTCCCTCCCCAAGGTGCCCCTTCTCTTTCCCCCACCATCATCCCAAGGCCATGGCTGGCCTAGACGTTTCTGTACCATGCGTGTGATCTGTTATGCGTGGGGGGTCTCGTTGGAGAAGAAGGAGAAAGGTTAGGGGGTTATGGGAGAAATCCAAGGATGTTTGAGCAATTAAACCATAGATCCAGGGACTAGTTTGCAAGTTAACCTCGGTTTTCCTTGGTTTCCTAGATCTAAAAAGGCTGAAAATTTGAAAAGGCATAGAGAAATGTAGAAAAAGGGGAAAAATGTGATTCTTGTTTTGCTAGGTTCCTGGTGATGTCTAGTTTCATTTAAAAATACTCATATGCATGTTGCTGATCTGTTTTTAGCACTAGATTTTATTTTGTGTATAAGCTAATAAATGCACTAAAAATCATAGAAAAATGATAAAAATGTGAAGCCACTTTTGTTAGTTCACTTGTGGCATGCATGTTCAAGATCTGAAACTTGTGCCACTTGTCTAGGTGATGTTCATGTGTTTTTAGATCTAAAATGCTTAAATACTAGTTAAATCTTGCTATTTACACTATAAAGGAAAGAAAATAGATAAAAATGCAGGCTACTATCGGTGATTCATTCCTGATTTCTTGAAGATAGCTAAGCCAATGACTGAATTGCTGAAGAAAGGAGTCAAATTTGTGTGGAGTGAAAAATGTGAAGAAGCCTTCCACACATTGAGAAAGCTACTGACCTCTGTGCCAGTGTTGGCACAGCCGGACATGACCAAGTCGTTTGACGTCTATTGTGATGCTTCTCGCACTGGACTTGGGTGTGTTCTTATGCAAGACAACCGAGTCATTTCCTACGCTTCACGAACGTTACGGCCACATGAGAAGAATTACCCCACACATGATCTTGAGTTGGCAGCAGTAATACATGCTCTGAAGATGTGGAGACATTACTTGATGGGCACTCATTGTAACATCTATACCAACCATACGAGCCTCAAGTACATCTTCACCCAAGCTGATTTGAACATACGCTAAAGAAGATGGTTTGAGTTGATTAAGGATTATGATTTAGAGGTGCATTATTATCCAGGAAAGGCCAATGTAGTTGCTGATGCTCTAAGCCGCAAGATGTGGAGACATTACTTGATGGGCACTCATTGTAACATCTATACCGACCGTAAGAGCCTCAAGTACATCTTCACCCAAGCTGATTTGAACATGCACCAAAGAAGATTGTTGGAGTTGATTAAGGATTATGATTTAGAGGTGCATTATCATCCAGGAAAAGGCCAATGTAGTTGCTGATGCTCTTAGCTGCAAGGCTCATTGCAACTGTCTCTCCGTAGAGAATTTTGCAGAAACTTTGTGTTCCGAAATGAGGAAGCTGAATTTGGAGATTATTCCTCACGGCACATTGAGCCACATAGCTATCGAACACACCTTGGATGACCAAATCATCTTGGCACAATTGGAGGACAAGGAGATAAAACTCATCAAGAAGAAGTTGGCACAGAAAGATGAGGGATACAAGCATTTCCGACAGGATTGGAAGGGAGTAGTATGGTACGAGGAACGATTGGTTGTTCCCGCCAATCCCGATCTCAGGAAGCAGATTTTTGATGAAGCACACCTTTCTAAATTCTCTATTCACCCTAGCAGCACCAAAATGTACCACGACCTCCAACAAAATTTCAGGTGGTCTAGGATGAAGCCAGAGATTGCTAGGTATGTGTCAGAATGTGATACATGTCAGAGAGTGAAAGCAAGCCACTTGAAGGTAGCAGGTACACTTCAACCACTACTCATACCCTCATGGAAATGGGAAGATATCAGCATAGACTTCATCATTGGGTTATCCAACACTTCCCAGAGGCACGATTCCATATGGGTCATAGTGGATAGACTCACTAAGACGACCCACTTTCTCCCAGTAAGAACAACCTAGTCCACTCAGAGATATGCGGAGCTATACCTAGACTGTATCGTTTCCTTACATGGACTGCCCAAGACGATCATCTCTGATCGAGGCGCCCAATTTGTAGCACGTTTTTGGGAGCAGTTGCACGCTACACTTGGCACCAAGCTAATCTGTAGTTCAACATACCACCCTCAGATAGATGGGCAAACAGAGAGGGTAAATCGGATTTTAGAGGACATGCTACGAGCCTGTGTCATTCATTATGACAAGAACTGGGATAAGTGTGTACCATTAGCCGAGTTCTCGTACAACAACACTACCAGGCTAGCATAAAGATGGCACCCTTTGAGGCCTTATATGGTCACAGGTGTCGGACTCCGCTAAGTTGATCCCAAGCAGGAGAACGAATAGTGTATGGACCAGATTTGGTAATTGAGGCAGAAGAAAAGGTGAGGATCATAAGAGAAAATATTAAAGCCGTCTAGTCAAGGCATAAGAGCTACTTCGACAAGAGGAGGAAACCACTGCAGTTCGAAGTTGGTGACCATGTCTACCTTCGAGTTTCACCAATCAAGGGTCTTCAACGGTTCAGAGTAAAAGGAAAATTAGCTCCTCGGTATATTGGGCCATATGAAATCACGAAAATTTGTGGACCCGTCACCTACCGAGTGAAATTACCACCTAGACTCTCAGCTATCCAAAACATCTTCCATGTATCTCAATTTAAGAAGTGTGTTCGAGTTCCAACAAAGATTATTGAACAAGAGGAAGTATGGGTAGAACCGAATCTTTCTTATGTGGAGTTTCCCATGAAGATACTTGACTGCAAGGAAAGGAGAACTAGGAGGCAAGTGGTAAAAATGTTCAAGGTTCAATGGAGTCATCATACTGAAGAAGAGGCAATGTGGGAAACCGAAGAATATCTCAACAAAAATTTCCACGGTTTTCTTTTCGACCAGGAAGGTACATGCACAACCACACTAGTCTTTCATCACCCTAAAGATTCTGATGCGCTTTAATTGTCCGAGTGTTGAAAACACCCCGGAAGGAGAATGTAAATTCAAAAAGGGGCAAGACCAGAGTCCAAGAGTAAAAATAAGACAAATTAAGGGTAAAAACTAGAAATTTTGAAAACAAATAACTTTTGTTATTAGCACCCTTTTTGATTTTGAGGATAAGATGTTAAAAATCGAGTAGAAGTTATGCATTGTTACATTGACACAATTACTATTTATTGTTAAAAAAATTCAAATTGTGAAGAAACCCCAATTTTTGCCACACAACTGTGCCCCCAAATATTTTATTCAAATATTAGACACCATCTAGTTATTTTAAAATATTTTTACCAAATTTTTTAGAGATTTTTTCTTATGCCAAACATTCATTTAAAGTTCAAATTTAGCTGGTTAAATGCATAGTAATAATTGCTAACTTAGAAAGGGTAAAATAGTAAATCCTTAGTCATGTTTAGAAACCAGATAACTTTCCAAATGATTGATGAACAATGCCAAATGACCACCACCTTTCTTGTGAAGTCAAAGTTGTAAAACCTTATATATGTACACAATCACCATCAAAATCAACCTCGGGTGTTATATCACAGCACACTGCATGAAGATAATGAAAGTTTAGAACCTTGTTTAGGTGAAGGTGGTCGAAATGCAAATTTATACTTCAGCAATAGTTCATGTTGTGCATCCTGCATGTGAAAGCTTGGAAACTTGAACTAATGCATATGCATCTCGCGTAGAAGCGAATCTCGCAGACGGAATGTACGAACTGCTCCCAACAACCATGCAAGTGCCTGTCGAGCTGCATCATGTCGAGGCAGAGCAGGAGATTCCCAAAGCTTCCAATGACCTGCTTACTAACCTAGTCTAGGAAGGCAAGCCCCGGAGCATAACCCAATTTCTAAATTTATGCATTGCTTATGATTACTTATGTTTGTGCATTTAAGTTCATAGGAGTTGTTTGAAACCCTAGTTGCATGATCCTAGGTACCTATGTTCTGAATACTAGCATGATAGGTCATGTAGTTGCTATGCTAAATAGGAACTCGGTAGAAGTCGAGTGATTTCCTGTCACTCGTGAGTTATAGAAGTTGCTTGTTTACTTATGTTGAAACCATAAGGATGACGGACGGGGCTGGGCAATTAGCTCTGAATTGGTGGATTGCCCCGTCTGTCTAGAAGAAAGCTGCTACGGTTGTATTGTATTGGCGTTCGTGGTCAAGTGTTTGAAAGTACTAAGCTCATACCTAGCATGGGATAGGGAAGCCTAGTACTTGATTGGTCCAGGACGTGGGCATACTCCCCACTCTCTCTGAAACTGGGTTCCCCTGGTGCAGCATGTGGGTACAAGTGCAGTCACGATATGGCATAGACCGGGACCGTGGGGCATTGTACGCCAAGGGAAGTGGGCCCCTGGCCACGTGTCGGGGATTGATGGGGATGGCTGACATGTGTGGACTTGTTGTGGTACGCATATATTGTGGGTTTAGGTTCACCTTGCAAGGTACAGAAACTCGATTCGAATCGTCTGCCTCTCACAGTTTGAGACTGCTTGACTACTGTGTTGCACTAAGTAAGAAGTGGAACAAAAGATGATAATTAATATTTATGCTTGAATTAAATTGTTGCTCAACATGCTTTCTTAGAATAGGTGCTTACCTAGAATGGTTAATCAACTAGAACCGGATGCTAAAACTTGAAAGTAAGGGCTTACTATAGATGCTTTTGGCAAAACAAGCCCCTCCGCCAAAAAGGTGTTGCATGTCTAGGAGTCGGTGGAGTAGTTTGTGGCGGAACCGCCCAACTTAAACTGGCTTAAGTGCGTGTAATTGCTGTTAGAACAACAATTATCCGAAGCGCACTTAAAACAGTGTAAGTCCGGTAGTCCGTCAAGGGTTCTGTTCACAGAACTCTTTGAAAACCTCTATGGTGTGTTCCATAGCCATACATTAGGATCGCTTCTGCGATGGGATAGCATCAACAAACATTACATTATACATACATACTGAAGGTACGATTTATTACAAACCATAGATTGAAAGAAACTTAACAGTGCATGTTAAATCATTACTAAGAGTTTAAAATATAAACCAGTCCGGGGTAAGTAATTAAACATCTAAGCTTATTCTAGGGTATCATGAGACTCATAAGATACCCTAGTTCTTCGAAGCTTCCTCCTCGGTGGGTCCCTGCTGGGTTTCTGAAAACAACAACAAAGGATCCCCTGAGTACAAAGTACTCAGCAAGTCTGACCCGTCTAACCAATATAAATACTTCTTGTATACTATATGATAGCTTTATGGTGTATTGGCTGATTCACATTTTGCAGAAAGGGCTTACTATAAGTGAAACCTTAGTTTTATCTTTTACTTCACTTTGAGTTCGTTACCTGACCAGTCTAGATGACGAAAAATATTTTAGCAACCAGATGGAACTAAGTCATACAACATATTTATTCAAAGCAAACGATTCCCTTCTCTTTGTTACACTACGATGCTCAAGCAATGATCAAGTGCATTCATATCCGAGAATTGCAGCGATCTGGACCATTTTACATCCTGCAGGAGATACTCGACCACCAGCTATGTACAACCGTCCAGGTTGCACATAACGACCTTTCGATTAGTTGTACCCAACGATCAGAAATATGACTACTCGAACCCAGGGACGCACCCCCACATGGGACCCCACGTCTGGCCTGATCTCCAATGTGAGTTTCAGGCTATGCCCCTGCACTTCCACTACACGCCAAGCACGGGTACGAAATATTTCCGATCAGAGAGCCAACTAACCTACCAAGCTTGTTGGTTCCCATATGGCAATAAGCAACCAGGTAATATCACTTGATCACTGGTTAAAACAACGATCGGTCCTTACTCAAATTAACTGAGTAGACGGAACTACGGAACTCAAGACTCCTTTCTTGATTCCATCCAATCTTCTGTCCACTATCTTCCAAAACCAGGTCATTTCCTTGATATTCTTGTGCATCACAATGTTACCTTAGGTTGCTAAGTACCATAGGTACTCAAGAATGATAAAGGTAGTGCGACTATGCTTTGCTAAGCATGGGATACTTACTAATTATTGAACAAGTGGCAAAGATGTCCTTAGTAACAAGGTTTGATTATGCATAAAAGTAAGTTTTCAATCAACTCCTAGACTTAATGCATTCATAAAAAAATAACCAATATTTGGACACATGAAATAATAACTCCAAAAGTAGATAGGCTTAAATGCACCGGGACTTGCCTTGATCTGTAAAAATGTTAGCGTTCTCCAACGGTCCGGCTTCATAAGGGATCAACTCAATAATCTCCTCAAACTCCGAGGGTTCTTAAAATAAATCCTAGAACTCCACTTCTAGAGCTTCGGTGTCTATGATAAAGTGCATGCAACTTTTTAAGTACAGGACTATACAACTTCCTTCATGATAAAGTTGCAAGCCAACAATGACTTAGACAACCTAACTTCATGATAAAGTTGCAAGCCAACAAAACTCTACCTAAACTGTCTAACTCGCGATTTAAACCTCCTTTATTTAACCCATTTTAGGCTTTTCTTTTTATTTTTGAAAAACTTTTGAATTAATTTCTAATGTAAAAGAAAATTCAAAACTATAGATTAACATTTGTTTGGAATTAATCAAAACATTATTCAGAATTTTATTTTTTCAATAAAGCATTAAGTATTTATTTAAATACTGTAAGGAAAAGCATTAATAAATACTTAATCTTTATCTTTTATTTAAAAATGTAAGCCTTTTTCTTTTATTTTTGAAAAAGCATCATAAATATTTTCTAACCTTAAACTCCTAATATTTATGGATTATGGTTAATTTGTAATTAGAAAAACATTAGTTCATATTTTATGTATATTAGAATTATTAAGCATTTGTTTAATACCTTTAATAAAAGGCACCAAAAAAATACCCAAAATTTTTCTATAAACAATTAAGTTTTAATAATATTTAATGTATAAAGGAGATTAAAACAAACCTAGAAAAATTTATTTCACTATTTTTGGGTACCTATACAATTTATAGTGAATTAAATAAGTTGGCAGTTATTTAAAACTATTTTTAAAACTGAAAAACCAAACCTTATCCGAAAAACCCCCTTTTCTGACCGGCCCCCCTTTACCCACTCTTACAGACGCGTGGGGCCCCTTGAACCGGCCCCTCTCTCCTTTTCTACTCGTCGCCCCCCCTTTTCCCTTACTCTCCTTGACGCGTTGGCCCCCAGCGCCAGGGGCTTCTTCCTCCCAGCACCCCAAGGTAGGGTGCGGTAGCAGGGGCGGGGGCTCGCCGGTGGTGCCTCCCATGCGGCGGCCTAAGCCGAGCAAGCTACGGGCGGCAGCGGCCCAAGGCCGGCGGCAGCACAAAAACAACCGGCGACACACCCTACGGCTTCTACACGACCCCAACACCTCTATACATGAGCACAAGAACAGAGAAGGGGCGGCGCGGAAGTCTCACTGAAGGAACCAGTGGTGGCGGCCGGCGGATAGGAGATGCGGCGGTGTGGGCTCGCTGGCGGGAAAACTGGGAAACGGAGGGATGTGGGGTGTCAGCAAGATGCTAGCAGAGCTTCAGGCGGAAGGAATTGCAGAGAGGAGTGGCGGCGTGGTGGAATCAGCCGGCAGCGTGTTGCTCGTTCGAGCTCCGGTTTGTGATGGTGGTGAAAATGGCGGTCGGTGAAACGATAAGCGCGGGAGTGGTAGAAATACGAGTTTTTCACCACGTGCATGAAGGACACATCGATGAGCTGCAGGCGTGTGTGGCGCGAATGGGGTCGTCGCGCTGGCTGGCGGGCAGAGGTGCCGGCAGCGGCACGGCTCCTGCCGTCTCTGTTTCTTTTCTGTTCTCCTTTATCTCCTTCCAACCGACATGTTCATGCCTCAATTTCTCAAAATTTTCTATCTCAACTCGTAAAACTTTTTTAAGCAAACTTGTAGAGTAGTCCCAGTACTTCATTTGATATATTGGCCTCTAACCGAATTGATCACTCTAAGACCGAGATTTTTCAGCCCAAAGTTCATGCACAAACAATCTGTAACTGAATCCCTTCGATTCAGTTTCGTCAGGTGTGGTACAAGGTCATTTACTCCTCTTTGAGCTCAATTTTTGTTAGTCAATCTTGTTCCATGAAGCTTGATTCTTGGCTATCCTTGTTCTACAATTAACAAAGATTCCATTTTGCACCAGAACCCATATAACTTTTACACTAGATTTTCCTGAAATTTACTCTAAACATTGTTAGTCAATGCTGTTTTTCAGACTTACGATTATTTTGGCGAGAAGGCTGAAATCTGCTTATTTGCTGATTTTGGGCTTCATTTTAAATTCAAACCTTCCACTTTCTTTGGCCAACAACATTTTATTTTCCTTCTCCATAGTCCATATTTCATTAATGTTCAAAAACATTTGCTCACTTACAAGAACAATTCTCCAGAAATTGGCTCCAAAGTTGTGTACCCAATATCATTTTCAGATTTGCACGTTTTCGGATGATGCATAGTAACTTCATCAATTCCATTTTTCGATTGCATTTCTGAGAGGTTTATGACTTGAATTAGACCACAAACTTCACTCTCTTGAGTTATAAATACCCTCAAGTCTCAATTTCATATTTATGCCAAATTTTTCCAAAATTGACACTCCAAATTGCAAATTTGGTCAAATTCGGCTCAAATTTGACTTTGGCTCAAATTACCTTCCTTTAATCCAAACTTCACCATTAGCTTCTTAATGTCATACTTAAGTTGTCATTAACACTGGTTGTTACATAGTTTCCACCCGACGTGTAAGTCTTGTTGAGTATTAGTATACTCAGCCTTGCTTGTGGCTTTACTTTCAGGTAACTTGGATGTTATTGCTTTTGCTGAAAGTGTGACTTGGCCGTCCCAACTCCCTCCGGGTTGGACGGTTGAGTTGTATCCCTCCTCGGACGGTGAGAACAGAGGTCATTGATGTCATGATCGGCTTCGTCATGATATCGTGTATCGACGTTTCGCTTCCGCATGTTTTACTTCTTGTTATTTATAACCTTGCAACCTTCATTTGAATTTCGAAAACTCTGATGTAATAAAATGTTGAACTATGTTAATTTGATGGGAATGTTGTAACCTCTGTAAACCACTCACCTTCGTGTGAGCAATTCTTCTCGATCCTGAGTATGTGGTTTATCGGATGAAATCCGACGGATGACTAAGATGACTTGTTTAAGGTGCCTAATCGCGTGTTAGGCGACTTAAGTGCACTTTTGCCAGGTTAATTTAGGTGGTTGTGCCACAGCTGGTATCAGAGCTACAACGGACCACGTTTAGCCGTGGCTTTGATCTCAGAGCTACAACGGACCACAGCTGGTACTTTAGCCGTGGCTTTGAGTCTCAGAGGTACAACAGACCACATTTTCCCCTCATGGTGGCCGTAGTCCTCCAGTGAAATGAGAGATCGTTGATTTTGCTAACCCCACTCTTGAGCAAATGGTTCGACACTGGTATTCTACCTGTTTTTCTAACCTCAGTGTTGAGACATTTGCTCATCCTTGGTCTCCCTTTGTTTGAGCACGTCAGAGGCCTGAAGAACATGTGGCTCATTGATTCGGGCTGCTCTCGACACATGACCAGTGATCACAGATGGTTCTCCAACCTCACCCAGGTGATGACCAAGGAGTACATCACTTTCGGGGATAATAGCAAGGGTAAGGTATTGTCTGAGGGTGCCATTAAGGTGAGTGAGAATTTCATGCTCAAAGTATCGGGACTACTCACCAGACCCTCGAGTAGGCCTTAGACGGCCCACTAAAGGACGTACTCGGACGTGATCAGAACAAGGATGGGCGTATCCTACTCGGACTAGTCTTGTATGTTTATGGAAAACTACTCGGGATGATACCGAGTAGAACTCTGTAATAGTACCCAACTAGGACTCAGACTTGTAACCCTGCCCTCCCAGGTATATAAGGCCGGGCAGGGACCCCCCTCAAAATAGATCCCTCAGGACCAGAACATACATCAATACAAACCAACACAGAGGGTGTAGGGTATTACGCGATCTAGCGGCCCGAACCTGTCTAAATCGTGTTCCTTGCGTCACCATTGATTCCTTGATTCTCGACGACCCTTACCGCACAAAAGACCACCTAGGGTACCCCTAGGCGGGTTGCCGGTCTAAAACACCGACAGCTGGCGCGCCAGGTAGGGGCTCTCATCGAGTTTCTTAGCGAGAACTCAATGGCGAAAGTCATCATCAGGCCTGTCTTCTTCATCGAAGCCGGTGCCACCTTTGTTTTCGGATCCTGGCTCTGCGTCGCCGAAGGCTCGGGATCGTTCCGGCACCAGATCGCTGACTCTCAGGAGAAGAAACCAGAAGAAGTAACCAGAAAAAATCAAGATTTCAAAGTCAACAAGCCCAAGTTCGACTACGCGTCGGACTCGACTTCACCTCGGACTACCCCAACGTCTCGCTCAAGGGTTGGGCTCCACCGACCCCAGGCCCTGGAGTCGGGCGAGGCGGAGCCTACTTGTTGGAGGTATGCCCTAGAGGCAATCATAGAGATGATGATATTCCATTTGTATCCATGATTTGTATGTTGTGTTCATTGAATATCCATTGAAGGCTACTTGAATTGATTTGCAATTATGTGAATTGTATGTGAAACTCTTTACTTGTATGGTTATTCTAAAGTTGTCCCTAGTCGGAGTTCATGTGAGGACACACATGAATATTAGACTAGCACATGTATTAGTTGATGACTATGTTTCACAAGTCATGGACATGGAGATGTTGAACTAATAATGTGGACACATGTGGAGACATGTGCTAGGACTGACCCAACACGAGAAGTAGTTCTCTCTTTAAACAACATATACGCTTTGTCCTTAGACCTGAGATTGTCGCATGTATTCTAGATGTGGATCGACCTACTTAGGGGCTATCAAACGCTACGTCGTAACAGGGTAGTTATAAAGGTAGCTTCCGGGTTTGTCAAGAAGCATGCTATGAGACATGGTCAATCAAGATGAGATTTGCCCCTCTCTGATTGAGAGTGATATCTCTGGGCCCCTCGAGTGATCGGATCCGAAAATACATGGCCATGCTACGTACGGTTAAGAGTTAACCTACAAAGGGATTTCGAATCACAGGATCGAGAAAGAGCGGTCGGCTTGAAGCTAGACCAAATATCATGAGGCAAAGGGAATAGCATGTATATTATGTTATGATGGTTCGTCTGATATGATCTTCGTGTGCGTATACGAGTTGGCACGTCTTGCTAGAGGCCGCTACCGACTATTGGGCCGAGTAGGAGTACTCGGGCCATGTCTATACGTATCCGAGCCCATAGGGTCACACACTTAAGGGGCTGGAAGCCCAATTCGGATCAGATCCGAGTTGGATTAGGTTTAGAAATACTAATGGGCCTCGGATCCAGAGGCCCGTCAGGAACCTCTATAAATAGAGGGGTGGGGGCGCCCTAGGGTTTACACCTTTTTGGCGAAACACACCTGCCGCGCCTCCCACGCCCTCGCCTGTTGCAACTCGCGGATCTAGCAGTCCGGCTTGCGACGCTTCACGTGTGGATACCTTTGAGGTGTTGCGCCTGCAGCACTTGGACGAGCCGCCGACGAGCCACGACGAGCCGACGACGAGCCGCGGCACCGGAGGCGATCTTGCTGCACGTGGACGAGCTGCTGAGGAGCTGCTGGACGTGATCGACTACGTACGACTACGTTGATCGACTACGTACGACTACGTGATCGTCTTCATTGCATCGACGCATATCTACATCTTCCGCACCAGTAGTGCGTCGAGTGGTAATCCCGTGATCCTTATACGGCAGTTCTTCCTAGTTATACGTGGTAGAATTTTTGAATTGCGCTAGTGTAGCCTACCTCGTATCCCAACAGTGGTATCAAGAGCTGTAGCTGCTTAGTTTTGGATTTAGGATGTGTGCATATGGAGATATGCAAGTTTTCCGTTTGATCTATGTCCTGTTTTCGTGCCCTTGCTGCAATGGTAGTGTAACGACATACTCCTACCGATCGGTTTCCGCCAGTTGCAGTGAGCGAAGATCAATATGATTGGTCGAATTGAAATCCAGGGTCATACGCCAGGCGCATTAGATGTGCAACAGTAGATGAGATCTACTGCCGGGGTCGGGATTTTGCCGTTTGCGTATGCTTCGGTAAATCGGCCGTAACTTTTCGGTACGATCTCGGATTGGGGTGAATTTTATATGAAAATTGATCTACAGAAAAATTTACACATGAAATTCAACGCTTTGCCGTTTTCGACGAAATTAGATTTCCCAAATTCGGCTTGGAAGATGGAGTTTCGGGCATCCGAAGTTTGGAACGTTAGGACGCCTAACTATGTTTTGCAGGATGTATGTTTGTATCTTGTGATCAGTATGCCCCCCTTGTGTATGTGATGCATGTGTGTAACTCATTCGTGACCTGCGTGTCGCGCGTACGGCAACACGGCAGGAGCCATATGTGTTGTCACTTTATTGTATTTAATGGTCTGCGTACCAATCTGTGATGATCCAAGCAACTATGTAATCTACATTACTAGATTCTTTACTAGCTATTAGGCGTAATAGCATGTTCTAGTTCTTGGAGGACTCATCACCAGGAGGATGGCGCACATGGAACATGAAGATGGAGATCACCATGGTGAACAGCTTCTATGGAGATGGAGATCACCATATGAAAACGGGGCCATACTGTGTCACAACTGTGTGAATGCTATTCTGTTTATGTTTTACTTTCTGCATGCTGTGATGTTAGAAGTAGAACGATCCCTCACAAAGTTTAAGTTAGTATGCCCTCCCAACTAAAACTTGCACCGTCCCATGTCTTGTACAATTAGTGGTGGGTCTATGAAATTAGGGTACCACTAGTTTTCCTTGACTAGACGGGTTTGTGTCGGACACTTACACGCATAAGGGTTGGTTTGCTTAACGAGGTCATCTTAATGGTTAAGGACCTTGGGGCATAATGGTTGGGCGCCGAGACATGGAGATGTCACCCAACAACAGGAGTCATATGTGATATGATTAGCAAAAGTTGCTTACCAATCTACCTTGTTTGCTAGCGATGATGCTAAAGCTCACTAGTGGACTTGTTAGTTGTGGATCCTGAATCACTAAGTTTCAATAGAGGGATATTGATTTTAGTGGGAGTAGATTCTGTTAAAATAGTTTAATGTGATTTGCTCTATCATGGATATGTTTGTCTTAGTGTATTTTGCAGTACTTTGTTGTAGATTAAATGGCACCTAGCAGCACTACACCGTTTGCTTTGCGTTCGGTCCTTAAGAAGGACAAGTTGAATGGAACAAATTACTCGGATTGGATCCGTAACCTGAGAATCGTTCTCAGGGCTGAGAAAAAGGAAGATGTTCTAGACAACCTACTACCAGAAGAACCTGCTGATGATGCACCCGCTGCTGCTAAGAATGCTTACAAGAAAGCATGTGATGCTAACCTCGAAGTAAGCTGTCTTTTGCTTGCTTGCATGGAACCTAAGCTACAGATGCAGTTCGAAACAAACCATGAGGTGCACGATATGATCGTGGCGCTTAGAGACATGTTCCAAACACAGGCCAGGACTGAAAGGTTCAATGTGTCTAAGGCCTTTGTTGAGAGCAAGCTAGCAGAAGGCGCAGCAGTAGGACCACACGTAATCAAGATGGTTGGTTACACTCAAAGGTTGGAGAAGCTAGGCTTCCCACTGGGCCAAGACTTGGCCACTGATTTCATTCTTTCGTCTCTTCCGCCTAGCTATGGGAACTTCATCTCGAACTACCATATGCATGGGACGGAGAAGGGTCTGAATGAGCTGTGTGGCATGCTTAAAACAGCAGAGGCTGACATCAAGAAAAGCGCTAGTACCAGCCATGTGATGGCGATACAGAACAAGCCTAGCTTTAAGAAGAAGGGCAATTCTTGGAAGAAGAAGGGCAAGGCTGGAACGTCCAAGCCAAACCCACCGCCCAAGGTTAAAGCTGGACCTGGACCTGCTCCAGACAAAGAGTGCTTTTACTATCATGAACTTGGTCACTGGAAGAGAAACTGCAAGCAGTACCTAGCTTCCTTGAAGAATGACGGAAGTAAGAGTACTTCTACCTCAGGTACGCTTGTTGTTAATGTTATAGACAACATATTTGTCGCTGATATAATTATTAATTCTTGGGTATTTGATACCGGATCGCTTGCTCATATTTGCAATTCGATGCAGGGAATGATAAGAAGTAGAAGCGTGGAAAGAGGAGAAGTTGATTTCCGCGTGGGCAATAATGAAAGAGTTGCTGCGTTGACCGTCGGGACGATGCAACTCCACCTCCCGTCAGGATTTATTATGGAGTTGAATAATTGTTATTTTGTTCCTAGTTTAAGTCGAAACATTTTATCTCCTTCATGCTTGATGAAGGATGGTTATTCATTTGCGAGTGAAAACAATGGTTGTGTGATCTCTAAGAATAATATGTTTATGGCTTTTGCACCCATTGTGAATGGATTATTTGTTTTAAATCTTGATGGTTCACCTGTGTGTAATGTAAGTGCTAAAAGGCCTCGACCTGATGATTTGAGTCCTACCTACTTGTGGCATTGTCGTTTGGGTCATATAAGTGAAAAGCGCATGAAGAAGCTCCATTCTGATGGACTTCTAACTTCGTTTGATTTTGAATCATACGAGACATGTGAGGCTTGCTTGCTAGGCAAGATGACCAAGACACCTTTCACAGGATTTCCTAAGAGAGTAGTAGACTTGTTGGAACTCGTACATAGTGATGTATGCGGACCAATGAGCACGACGGCTAGAGGAGGATTCCAATACTTCATAACTTTCACTGATGATTTTAGTAGATATGGCTATGTCTACTTGATGAGGCACAAGTCTGAAACCTTTGAAAAGTTCAAGGAATTTCAGAATGAAGTTGAAAATCAGCGTGGCAAGAAAATTAAGGCCTTACGATCTGATCGTGGAGGCGAGTATTTGAGCCACGAGTTTAGCAATCATCTAAAGAGTTGCGGAATTGTTCCACAACTTACGCCGCCTGGAATACCTCAGAGAAACGGTGTGTCCGAGCAACGTAATCGAACTTTGTTAGACATGGTTCGATAAATGATGAGCCAGTCGGACCTACCGTTGTCATTTTGGGAATACGCTCTAGAAACAGCAGCTTTCACACTTAATAGGGTACCATCTAAATCCGTAGTTAAGACACCATATGAGATATGGACTGGAAAGGTTCCTAGTTTGTCTTTTCTAAAGATTTGGGGATGTGAAGTGTTTGTCAAGCGACTTCAGTCGGACAAGATCACACCCAAGTCGGATAAGTGCATTTTCGTGGGATATCCAAAGGAAACTTTGGGATATTATTTCTACAACCGATCAGAAGGCAAAGTGTTTGTCGCTCGGAACGGGGTTTTCCTAGAGAAAGAGTTTCTCAAAGGAGAAAAGAGTGGAAAGACAGTGCATCTTGAAGAAGTTCAAGATGAGCCGATCGGGCAAGAATCAATGAGTGATGCTAACGTAGCAGAACAAGTTGAGATACCCATGGCAAGAGAAGCACCGCCACAACCACGAAGGTCGGCAAGGCTCCGCGAAATGCGGGAAATATTATTGTTGGACAATGATGAGCCTGCGACATATGCAGAAGCAATGATGGACCCAGACTCCGAAAAATGGCAGAATGCCATGCAATCCGAAATAGAGTCCATGGGAGACAATCAAGTTTGGAACTTGGTTGACCCGCCTGATGGTGTTAAAACCATAGAGTGCAAGTGGATCTATAAGAAGAAAAAGGACATGGATGGAAATGTTCACATCTATAAAGCACGACTTGTCGCAAAAGGTTTTCGACAAGTTCAAGGAGTTGACTACGACAAGACCTTCTCACCCGCAGTGATGCTTAAGTCCATTCGGATTATTCTAGCTATAGCTGCATATTTGGATTATGAGATATGGTAGATGGATGTCAAGACAGCTTTCCTGAATGGAAACCTAGCTGAGGACGTGTATATGATATAGCCCGAGGGTTTTGTTGATCCGAAAAATGCTGGAAAGGTATGCAAGCTTCAGAGATCCATTTATGGATTGAAGCAAGCATCTAGGAGTTGGAACATTCGTTTTGATGAAGTGGTCAAAGGGTTTGACTTCACCAAGAACGAAGAAGAGTCTTGTGTTTACAAGAAGGTTAGTGGGAGCTCTGTAGTATTTCTAATCTTATATGTGGATGACATATTACTGATTGGAAATAACATTCCTATGCTTGAGTCCGTAAAGACTTCACTGAAAAATAGTTTTTCGATGAAGAACTTAGGGGAAGCGGCATATATTCTGGGCATTAAGATCTATAGAGATAGATCGAGAAGGCTTATAGGTTTAAGCCAAGATACTTACATTGACAAAGTGTTGAAGCGGTTCAGCATGGAAGAGGCAAAGAAAGGGTTCTTGCCTATGTCATATGGCATACATCTCAGCAAGACTCAGTGTCCTTCGACTGCTGATGAGCGGGATCGCATGAGTAGAGTGCCATATGCCTCGGCTATTGGATCTATCATGTATGCAATGATAAGTACTCGCCCAGATGTTTCATATGCGCTAAGTATGACAAGCAGACACTAATCTGATCCAGGTGAGAGTCACTGGACAGCGGTGAAAAACATTCTTAAGTACTTGAGAAGGACTAAAGATATGTTCCTCGTCTATGGAGGTGAGGAGGAGCTCGTTGTAACAGGTTACACCGATGCTAGTTTCCAAACCGACAGAGATGATTCAAAGTCACAATCAGGATTTGTGTTCACGCTAAATGGTGGTGCTGTTAGTTGGAAGAGTTCCAAGCAGGAGACGGTGGCCGATTCTACGATAGAAGCCGAGTACATCGCGGCTTCAGAAGCCGCGAAGGAAGGTGTTTGGATAAGGAATTTCCTCATTGAGCTTGGTGTGTTCCCGAATGCATCCAGCCCATTGAATCTCTACTGTGATAACAATGGGGCAATTGCGCAAGCAAAGGAGCCAAGGAACCACCAGAAGAACAAACACGTAATGCGGCGATTTCATCTCATTCGAGACTTCGTTAACCGGGGTGAGATCAAGATATGCAAAATACACACGGATCTGAACATTTTTGATCCGTTGACAAAACCACTCCCGCAGGCTAAGCATGATGCGCATGTAAGAACTATGGGTATTAGGTACCTTCTAGATTGACTCTAGTGCAAGTGGGAGACTGTTGGAGGTATGCCCTAGAGGCAATCATAGAGATGATGATATTCCATTTGTATCCATGATTTGTATGTTGTGTTCATTGAATATCCATTGAAGGCTACTTGAATTGATTTGCAATTATGTGAATTGTATGTGAAACTCTTTACTTGTATGGTTATTCTAAAGTTGTCCCTAGTCGGAGTTCATGTGAGGACACACATGAATATTAGACTAGCACATGTATTAGTTGATGACTATGTTTCACAAGTCATGGACATGGAGATGTTGAACTAATAATGTGGACACATGTGGAGACATGTGCTAGGACTGACCCAACACGAGAAATAGTTCTCTCTTTAAACAACATATACGCTTTGTCCTTAGACCTGAGATTGTCGCATGTATTCTAGATGTGGATCGACCTACTTAGGGGCTATCAAACGCTACGCCGTAACAGGGTAGTTATAAAGGTAGCTTTCGGGTTTGTCAAGAAGCATGCTATGAGACATGGTCAATCAAGATGGGATTTGCCCCTCTCTGATTGAGAGTGATATCTCTGGGCCCCTCGAGTGATCGGATCCGAAAATACATGGCCATGCTACGTACGGTTAAGAGTTAACCTACAAAGGGATTTCGAATCACAGGATCGAGAAAGAGCGGTCGGCTTGAAGCTAGACCAAATATCGTGAGGCAAAGGGAATAGCATGTATATTATGTTGTGATGGTTCGTCTGATATGATCTTCGTGTGCGTATAGGAGTTGGCACGTCTTGCTAGAGGCCGCTACCGACTATTGGGCCGAGTAGGAGTACTCGAGCCATGTCTATACGTATCCGAGCCCATAGGGTCACACACTTAAGGGGCTGGAAGCCCAATTCGGATCAGATCCGAGTTGGATTAAGTTTAGAAATACTAATGGGCCTCGGATCCAGAGGCCCGTCAGGAACCTCTATAAATAGAGGGGTGGGGGCGCCCTAGGGTTTACACCTTTTTGGCGAAACACACCTGCCGCGCCTCCCACGCCCTCGCCTGTTGCAACTCGCGGATCTAGCAGTCCGGCTTGCGACGCTTCACGTGTGGATACCTTGGTGGTGTTGCACCTGCAGCACTTGGACGAGCCGCCGACGAGCCACGATGAGCCGCGGCACCGGAGGCGATCTTGCTGCACGTGGACGAGCTGCTGAGGAGCTGCTGGACGTGATCGACTATGTACGACTACGTTGATCGACTACGTACGACTACGTGATCATCTTCACTGCATCGACGCATATCTACATCTTCCGCACCAGTAGTGCGTCGAGTGGTAATCCCGTGATCCTTATACGACAGTTCTTCCTGGTTATACGCGGTAGAATTTTTGAATTGCGCTAGTGTAGCCTACCACGTATCCCAACACTACTTCGGGGATGGGCGAGGCGGAGCTACCCTTCCACAGGGTTGGGCTTCACCGACCCCAGGCCTCGCGGTCGGACGAGGCGGAGCTACCCTCCCACAGGCAGGCTCTCCCGACCCCAGGACTTGGAGTCGGGCGAGGTGGAGTTCCACTCAGGGTCGGGCGAGGCGGAGCTACTCCCTCACAGGGTCGGGCTCAGCCGACCCCTGGACTTAGGGTCGGACTCGTTTTGGATTCGGCGACCCCAGTCAGCATCCAAATCGGTTTTGACTTCAAAGCGGTTCCCGCACGGACTTCGCAACGCGACAAAAGTTTATCAAGATTCTCTTGCTCAAACCCGAGTCGAACTCGGGTACGATGAAGATGTTGACTCCGACTCATCCTACTCTCCAGAAATACCATTATGCGGTCCAGCCCAAGGATTTGTAATAACTTCGACGCCACAAGGCAGACTCGTCCATTGGCCGGGATTGCGACCATCTTTTCTCGATCGTGACTGCGACTCGCGCCTCGTTGCCCATATAGACAACCTGCCGTACCAAGAACGCGTTCCACTTACATCCAACCATGAAGGAAGTTATACAGAGATTGCTACATCAAGTTCAGGAAGCTACTACCCGGACAGGGAGATACTTGTTATTACTCAGAATAACAATCCAGGTACTAGCCAGAACAGAACCCCCAGGCGACTAGCACAAATCGACAACATCTCTGAAGATGAATCCACAGCTGACAATGAAACTCCCGAACAACGCAACCAATGAAGGGCGCGCAATACCACTCGAGCTGAGCGCCGACAATCGATGGCTACAAATATCCCTATTACAAATCTTGAACGGGCTTTCAACACAGTCCAGGCTCAGGAGCACAATACTCCACTCGCGGCTATCGCTTCAATCAACCTTTTGACGACACTGATGCCTCAAGACAAGGATAACGCAGCCACAGCTCAACTCTTGCAGCGTGGCAATTGACTAATCGCACAACTCGTGGAGCAGGCTTACAAGCTGCTTGACAAAGAATCACCAATCCTGTCCGTTCCTCGCATAACAGACGGAAGCAGGGGGGCTGCAGATAAAAATGTCACCCCGCCAAACGATTATGTAGCCAACCAGCCCCGGCAACACAGCCAAGGTCCAAGCAAGCATAAAACTCCTACTCAATAGAAGGATGTAGGTGAAGCCAGCTGCACCAACTCAGTTAAAAGTGTTCGCCCTACTCGGAAGAACCGCGAGATGTCCAACATCAGCGATCTACGAGAAATCCTCAACAGTCGGCGTGAATGGGAAGTTGACAGCTACAATCACTTTCCTGCTTTCACAAACCGGGTAATGAAAACAAAATTACCTGAAAAATTCAAACCGACCGGTATTACCAAGTACGATGGCAAGCAAGATCCAATTCAATGGCTACGCTGTTACTCGCTAGCCGTCCAAGCAGCCGAGGGTAACAACGACACCAAAGTCATTCACTTCCCCATATGCATGGAACCCGCACCACTGACCTGGCTCGAGTCACTCAAACCCAAATCCATTGACTCCTGGGCAGACTTGACAAAGGCTTTTACCAACAATTTCGCTGGCTCCATGGCTAGACCAGGCAACAAGATTGACTTACAACAAATCAAGCAAAAAGAGGGCGAAACCCTGCGCGACTACCTGAGACGGTTCTTTGAAAAGAAGGCTACCATCGTAGACATCTCCGAAGCAGACATCATCGAGCATTTCCAAAACGGACTCTATGATCGACGAACATACCAAGACTTCGGTCCCCGACGGCCAGCCGATGTCAAAGAACTCAAGCTCATGGTGCAACAGTGGGCCGATGAAGAAGACAAAGAACGCGAACGGTTCGGTTCCCACTGTAACCGTGGACGCGATAACACCCACAACAATGATACAGATAAACCTCGTCATAACGATGCTCGGAATTCCTATCCGGGTAATCATAATCGCAAAAGGAAGCCCGACAACACTGTTGCTGCCATGACCAGCTCCGGGAAAAAGGGACAACGCAGAAACGACGATGGACCAACCTTCACGGAGTTACTCAAAAAGCAGTGCCCATGGCACCCGACTAGCAAGCACTCCGCTTTGGATTGTTACAGCATGCGCCGAGTCATGCAAGATTTACCAGCACCACCAACTCCCGAAGAGTACGCCAAAAACAAAGACAAGGGTAAAAACAAAGCCCGCAACAACGATGATGAAGACGGCAATTTCCAACTAGCCTCAAAAACCGTCAACGTCATTTTTGGTGGAATCCCTAGCACAGCGTCCAAGCGAGCCAACAAACTCGTACTCAGGGAGATCATGGCCATTGAGCCGACGGACCCCGCACCGCTAAAATGGTCGGAAGTTCCAATTTCTTTCAGCAGAAAGGATCAATGGACAAAATTTTCAGAACCCGACCATTTTCCACTAGTTTTGGATCCAGTTGTGGCAGGTTCAAAATTAACCAAAGTCCTCATCGATGGCGGGAGCGGTCTCAATGTTATCTTTGCCAAAACATTACGGAAAATGTGCCTCGACATCACGGACATGCTTACTCCAATGGATTCACCTTTCTACGGCATTGTGCCCGGAAACACGGCCATACCATTGGGGGAAGTTGTCCTTCCAGTCACCTTCGGAACTAAGGAACATTACCGCACTGAGTACATCAGATTCGAGGTCGCCGACTTCAAGACTTCTTATCATGCCATACTCGGACGGCCAGTACTAGCAAAGTTTATGGCCATACCACATTATGTCTACCTGGTACTCAAGATGCCAGGTCCCAAAGGAGAGCTTACGCTATGAGGAGATCTCCGGAGATCCTACGAGTGTGACACCGAAGCCGTGGAGATCGCTGCGACTACTCAATCTCCCAGTCCCATGCAGCAAGTCTTCACAGCTTCAAAGAAACTCCATCCAATGGAACTCGAGATCCCGGAAAACAAGTCGGGCTCCACAAAGGTGAAACCCGCCAGCGAGCAAGACTTCAAATCGGTCGACCTCCAGACTGGTGATCCTTCCAAGACCACCCTGATCGGAACAGGGCTGGATCCTAAATAGGAACTCGCGCTCATCAGTTTCCTTCGGGCGAACTACGATATCTTCGCTTGGAAGCCAGCCAACATGCCAGGTGTGCCCAAGGAACTGATCGAGCATTCCCTCAATGTCGATCCCAAAGCTACTCCAAAACGACAACGACTACACCGTTTCGCTCAGGACAGACGCGACACCATCAAAAATGAGTTAGCCAGGCTACTCGCGGCAGGATTCATCAAGGAAGTCTTCCATCCTGACTGGCTTGCCAATCCTGTACTTGTTCGCAAGAAAAACAACGAATGGAGAATGTGTGTCGACTACACCGACCTCAACAAACATTGCCCGAAAGACCCTTTTGGGTTACCCAGGATCGATCAAGTGGTCGACTCCACCACTGGATGCGCCTTGCTATGCTTCCTCGATTGCTACTCCAGCTATCATCAGATAAGCCTCAAAGAGGAAGATCAAGCCAAAACAGCGTTCATCACGCCCTTTGGAGCTTTCTGCTACAAAACAATATCCTTCGGACTCAAGAACGCAGGAGCAACTTACCAAAGGGCCATACAGATGTGCTTTGAAAAACAACTTCATCGCAATGTCGAAGCTTATGTTGACGACGTCGTCATCAAAACAAGACACCGGGAGGAACCCATTGCCGACTTGGAGGAAACTTTCTCCAGTCTTCACGCTTTTCGATGGAAACTCAATCCTACTAAGTGCGTCTTCGGAGTACCTTCCAGCAAACTACTCGGGTTCATCATTAGCCATCGCGGCATTGAGGCCAACCCTGAGAAGATATCTGCCATCAGAAACATGCAGGCTCCCGCCAGCATTAAAGATGTGCAGAAACTCACCGGCTGCATGGCCGCTCTCAACCGGTTCATCTCGAGACTTGGAGAACGGGGTCTACCCTTCTTCAAGCTTCTCAAACGCCAGGACAAGTTCAAATGGACGGAAGAGGCAGATAAGGCATTGACACAACTCAAAGACTTTCTGTCAAAGCCTCCTCTACTCACCGCTCCCTCGCCGAACGAGGACTTGCTCCTATACATCTCCGCTACCACTCATGTCGTCAGCACGGCAATGGTAGTCGAGCGGTCTGAACCGGGCCATGCCTACAAGGTTCAACGACCTATCTACTTCGTCAGCGAAGTACTCTCGGACTCCAAAACTCGGTATTCACCGATACAAAAACTCCTATATGCTATTCTGCTCACCTCTTGGAAGCTGCGTCATTACCTCCAAGAGCATAACATCACGGTCATTTCCGACTTCCCGCTTGGCGAAATTCTCCATAATAGAGATGCCACGGGTAGAATCTCCAAATGGGCAGTCAAACTCGGAGCTCTTACTTTGAGCTTCAAGCAAAGGACAGCCATCAAGTCTCAGGCTTTGGCCGACTTCATAGGCGAGTGGACTTAAAATCAAGTTCCTACTCCAGTCGAACGACCAGAGCATTGGGTAATGTACTTCGACGGATCCCTCAAACTTGAAGGGGCAATGTAGGCGTGTTACTCATCTCCCCCAAAGGAGACCAACTCAAGTACGTGCTGCAGATATTCTGGGAAGCATCCAATAACGAAGCCGAGTACGAAGCACTGCTACACGGCCTTCGCCTTGCGATCTCCCTCGGCATCAAACGACTACTGGTGTACGGCGACTCCCTAGTCATTATAAACCAGGTCAATGATGAGTGGGACTGCAACAAGGACAACATGGATGCTTATTGCAAAGAAGTCCGTAAATTGGAAAACAAGTTCTCCGGTTTGGAGTTCCATCACATCGTCCACGACAACAACGTTGCTGCCGACGTCTTATCCAAAATGGGCTCAACTCGTGTAGAAGTTCCAGCAGGAATTTTCGTACACGACCTACGCAAGCCCTCCATACCTGAACAGGTCACACCGCTAGTAGTCCCGACTACTGACACCTCTCGAGAGATCATGATGATAGACGTTGACTAGAGAACACCCTTCATCGATTACATCAAAGATCACCAGCTACCATCTGACAAGAATAAAGCTGAGCAAATCTCCCGGCGGGTAAAGAATTACGTTCTAGTCGGAGACAAGCTCTATAGGAAAGGCGCATCATCTGGAGTACTCATGAAGTGCGTTACCAGAGAAGATGGCCATGAAATCCTAGAGGAAATACACAGAGGAATCTGTGGCAACCACGCCTCTTCGAGGACACTAGTCGGCAAGGCCTTCAGAGCAGGGTTCTACTGGCCCATGGCTCTGGCCGACGCCAAGCAACTCGTCCAGAAGTGCAAAGGTTGTCAATTCTTCACAAAACAGCAACATGTGCTAGCTTACAAGCTAGTCACAATACCTCCAACATGGCCATTTGCCTGCTGGGGGCTCGACATGATTGGCCCGTTACCAACTGCGCCAGGAGGATTCAACAGAGTACTCGTGGCAATTGACAAGTTCACCAAGTGGATCGAGGTCAAGCCAGTCACTTGCCCAAAAGCAGACCGAGTTCTCGACTTCTTGGATGAAATCGTACATCGTCAGGTTCACATAAACTCAATTCACCATGGGAAGGTCCTTACATCGTATCAAAGGTTACAGGACCTAGATCTTACAGACTCCAAGAGCTCTCAGGAGAACAGGTGCCAAACTCTTGGAATATAGAACACCTTTGTCACTATTACCCGTAGCAGCAACCGAGTACTCACTTCCAGGTGACTACTCGGGACGGCTACTCGGTTATTGACTTCAAGGGGTGTTCGCTTCAACGCGCTATCAATACAACAAGGAAACTCTTTATTGAAACAAGAATACATCAAGTTACATACGAGTACAAGGACTCACCTCAACAAAGACTACAAGCAACTGCCTACTGGCGGGCTGCATTTAAGTCTCAGGCTTTTACTATATCACAAGGCCACTCAGGTCTGCCGACCGCATGAGGGGCCTACACGCAAGGAAGCTGCGCAAAACGCAGCCACACCCTGGTGTCCTACCCACGGCACATCCAGGTACTCCATTACCGCCATCACTAGGACAGCAGCAACATCAAAACTGGGAAGACGCGCCTAGAGAGAACCAAGGCTGCTCTTTTGCTAGCCTTGCGAAGCCTATCTACTCTACGGCCGCACCCCCACTATCTTTCAGAGCGGGATGAAGACCACGGCACTCGTCACCCATCACTCGCTGCGAGTTCCAGCGCGTACTCTGTTGGATCAGTAGCTACGAGATGAGGCAGGCGATGAACCCTCCTACGAGGATTCTTCTAGCATCGCGGCTATCCCTACAAGCGCAAGAGCCTGTGGAGGCAAGGTGGTCTTAATCTACGAGGAATCTTCTAGCACTGATGCGCTCTTTGCTAGCTCTCTACACTCAAACAGAAGCAACCGCAGGCAATCCATTGCTACTCAAGAGCTTGAGTTGGCTCGCCCACCACATGGCTCTATTTATAGCCGAAAGCTCCAACTACCACCGGCCCAAGAGTTATTGTGTACCCGTGATCAATGAGTCTGACGACTCCTGCCTCCACCCATGTGACTGCACTCATGCTGCAACAGACAAAGGAGCACAGTACATCCGTGCTCCACAACAGGACAAAAGTGAACAGTACACTTGTACATTAACAAAGGACAGCCCAGAATAGTACACCCGTGCCCCTCAAAAGATGAGTACTCACACTGCATTACGACTACTCGACACTCGGGACTATTACAAGCCAAGCTTAGCCTACACGACGGGGACTCAGACTACTTCGACCCTGGGACCTAAGGTCAGGCGAGGCGGAGTTCTACCCTCGAGGGGTCGAGCGCCCCCGACCCCAGGACTCGGGGTCGGGCGAGGTAGAGTTCCACCCCCACAGGATTAAGCGCCCCCGACCCCAGGGCTCGGGGTCGGGCGAGGCGGAGTTTCACCCGCATAGAGTTAGACGTATCCAACCCCGGCCTCGGGGTCGCACGAAGCGGAGTTCCCTCCCCGGAAGGTCAGGCACTGCAGAGTCGGCATATTTCGATGACATGGATTAAAAATTACTCTTGGCAAGATGATGGTACGACAATCCAAAATCTTGATATTCAAAAGTATCAACAAACTTGGTGCAAGAACAAGAGTACACACAAAAACTCAAAGTTCTTCTAAGGAGACGAACTTCGACATTTTGGCTGCAATGGGCTCCGCCTCCTCAAGGTACTGCGCATAGGCCTCCTCTGTGCAGTTACGAGCCACGTCATCACCAGCTGCCGCCAAGTCTGCCCTTGGGTAGTAGGACTTCACAACTGCAAGCACCTGTTTGCAAACAGTCCTGCAAAGTCCTGCTACTTTACTCGGGGTAGCTCTTAGTCGCTCTACTAGCGATTGCGGCCCTGCGCCTTCCACGGGGGCTATGGCGTTCACAAAATCTTCGGCTGCTCTGGACAGTTCTTGGAGTTCGCCACGAAGTCGTCCCAAGGTCTGGGCATGATCTCTGCACGCCACCATGGCCATGGCAAGCATCACGCCATTCTGCATCTTTCGGTCCCGCTGGTGCTCGCATGCAGCTTCCGCTTCAGCGAGCGCGGCCCGAAGATGTTCGGCTTCATTTGCCACTCGGTCATGAGCGTTCTTCCAATTAATGGCTTGGTTCCTTGTAGACGCCTCCTGTTTCTTGAGCTCTACAAAGAAAAAAGAACTTAGGCCACAGCCAACTACAGTTGGACACACCCAAAGTAGTCGCAATGCTTACCTTGATACTTCTTGTTCAAGGATTTATAGCGGCTCTCCAGTTTCTCCTGCAGAACGGCGTGATCCGCGCGTTCCACGGCAAAGGATTTCACCCTGACTTCATGAACCCGAAGCGCTTCTCTCAGTCGGGTGCACTCCTGCTCCAGTTGGTGGTTTCTTTCCTGAAAAGGTCCGAGTACGTTGTAAGTTTCACGCTTCACGACTACTCGGGTCCTGCAGTAACATCAGCAATATTTACCTGGATGCCTCGGAACACATCCATGGCCCTCTGGAGCTCCAAGTCAGAAGGCAGGCTAAGTACTGGCCTTTGGGTACTCTCCACAAAAGGAACTATACCCAGAGCAGCACCTACAACATTCACCATATCAGCTACCGACCACGACTACAATAACAAAATACAGGCATTTACCTGGAGCAATTGCTTGATTGGATTTCTCAACCACAGCCAGTACTCCGCCAGAGGACGAGGATAGGCCGGCACTCCCCAAGCCTGATGCAACAGCAGGTTCCTCTACTGAGCGAATCACGTCTTGAAGCATCCACATCGTAGCTCCAAGATGACTCGGGTCAATTTCGGGTACCTCTTCAACAATCATGTCCTCAAAAGGAATAGATGTTGTAGTCAAAGGATCCGGCACTACCCCTGTTTCTACAAGGATAGTCTCCTCTGCATCACTGCACCGCCAAAATGTCACTACATGATTTTTTAGAAAATCCAACGGCATCCTACAAGACAAGGAGGCTCACCGGGTTGAGCGTGGCGGCAGTCGCACACGTTTCTTCTCGATGACAGGCAGCCGAGTATTCGGAGCCGCAGAGACAACCACCGGCGCCGTCTTCTCACCAAGACCTACAAAACCGAAGTCAAGGCTACAGTACTACTCAAATGACTACAATTGAAAAGGACAGCGCTCACCACTGGCAATCACATTTGACAGCAAGTTTCCAGTAGCAAGTACTGGTGACACCTCCTTTGCTACTTCAGCAGGCAGCCCAGAACCGCCTGATCAGCAGTGGGCGGCACAGCAGCTGATGGAGTTGGCGCGGTTGACTCGGGGCTACCAAAGCTGTTGACGGCACTTTCTCCGGCACCGTGTCAACAGCCTCCTCGCCGACCTCGGGGTCCGACGCGGCCATCTCTTCAGAGACAGTCTCATCTACAACCTCCATAAACCAAGACAAGATTCACCACATCAATAACGCATCTCCAGTTCATCAGTAATATACAAGTTATCGACTACATACCTTGGTACCCTGAGACTTCTCAGTGGTTGCAACAGACTTAGTCGCAGCCATCTTGCGGACTACTCTGCGCCTCTTGACAGGGGGAGAAGGTTCGTCCTCTGACTCCTCGACGGCGGCCTCTAACTCTTCTTCCGACTGTGCCACATAGCCATCAAGTACTCGGGACTTCTAAAACAACAAGATGGTGTCAGCAACAAGAATCACAAGTCAACAGAAAACAAGTCAGGAAGGAAATGCTTACCACCTCTGGCTCGTACCAGGATTCGTATTGGCGAAGGGCCGTAGGGATTACTGGTACTCCCTAATAGTTCCTGAAAATTTTGCCAGCAACGCCTCCACGTCATTGTCAGATATGTCCTCCTCAGACATACGCGAAGGATCTTTCAGACCCTTGTACTCACTTCCCGGGTGAGCGCATTTTTGAAGTGGCTGGACCCTCCTTTTCAGAAAGCTGGCTGCCACATTGATCCCAGTCGGACCGAGTGCTTTCAACTCGGTGATCTGCTGCATCTGAAGATCAAGCTCTGGGGTATCCTCAGGCTCGCTTATCCAATTTTCCGCATGCTTGGGCGCGTGACCAGTCACCACAAGCAAGCGAGGATCATGGTTCCCGATGTAGAACCACCTTTTCTTCCAATCCCCATGGGAGTCGGTCAAATTGTACTCAATATATGCACTCGAGTTCCTAAGTTGGAACCTGGCGCCTCCAAAGACCTCCGTCCGCTAGGCACTCGGCTGAGGCTTGCAACGGAACAATTTCCTGAATAGCTCAAGACTTGGAGGTACTCCCAGGAAAACTTCGCACAGATGTACAAAGATAGCCATGTGCAGTACTCCATTGGGATTCAAGTGGACGAGCTGAAGACTATAGTACTCGAGAATACCTCTGAAGAAATTGGAGGTAGGCACAGCCAGTCCCCTTTCCACGAAGTGAGCAAGCATCACCGTTTTCGCCGGATGTTCTTCAAACTACCACGCATTGGGAAATGCGGGGCACCACTGCACGATTTCCTTCGGTTGAAGGAGCTTGGCGTCAACTAGCGCTTGGACTCCCTCTTCCTTCATCACTGAGTGTTGCCAAGTTGCCCCAGGCGGCGACGGAGCTGTCTGGTTCGTCGGCCCCACCTTCGGTGCCGGCAGCACCAACTCCTTCCCCTTCTTGGATCTAACCTTGCTCGTCGCTAGAGCCTTGCCTTGGATCTTCTCGGGTTTCTTGCCCATCTTCTTGGAGCGCATTCGGTGGATTCAACCTCACCTTAGGGAAGAGGCTTCCACTCGGATCTAACTCAAAAAGCGGCAGTGGCGGAGGCAGCAGCACTGGCGGCGGTGACACAGCGAGCGAAAGCACAGAGGAGGAAGACGAAACAGATCTAATGCACGGCGTCATGCCAACTGCAAAGGGGTTTTTTCCAGATATATCTCCGCCGGCTCCAGATTCGACGTGTCAGTTGCGCAACGGACTGATCAAATCGCGTATTAATTGCAATAAACATCCAACGGCTACTGCAGTCAACGGATTGATGACCACTTCAACGACAGAAATCGCCTAAGTGCTCGGGGGCTGTGGGTACCGTACCCGTTGGTCAGTTTTTTCTTTTTCAAGATCTCCGAGGGTAAAATGGGCAAAAGCTGGTTTGACCCTAAGCTTGAGTCTTCGACTCAACCTAAGGCTCGGGGGCTACTCCATATGGAGTACGATTGACATCGCACTACCATATAAAAACTACTCGGGACAGAGACAACTCGAAGCTGCAGAAAGAGTACCTTCCAGCCACGCAACAGTACTCGGGCACTTCAGTCCGCAAAACTACTCGGGTAGTGCCTGCGGCGCCCAAGACTATGGTGCACGACTACAAAGTACTCGGGGGCTTGTCGGGACTACTCCCTAGACCCTCGAGTAGGCCTTGGATGGCCCACTAAAGGACGTACTCGGACGTGATCAGAACAAGGATGGGCGTATCCTACTCGGACTAGCCTTGTATGTTTATGGAAAACTACTCGGGACGATACCGAGTAGAACTCTCTAATAGTACCCGACTAGGACTCAGACTTGTAACCCTGCCCTCCCAGGTATATAAGGTCGGGCAGGGACCCCCCTCAAAACAGATCCCTCAGGACCAGAACATACATCAATACAAACCAACACACAGGACATAGGGTATTACACGATCTAGCGGCCCGAACCTATCTAAATCGTGTTCCTTGCGTCACCATTGATTCCTTGATTCTCGATGACCCTTACCGCACAAAAGACCACCTAGGGTACCCCTAGGCGGGTTGCCGGTCTAAAACACCGACACAAAGTGAGTTGCTCTTGTTGATTCTCTTGGTTTCATTTTGCTCTCGGTTTCACAACTCCTTGATGATGGCTTTGAGGTTCATTTCAAGCATGGGGCTTCATGGATTTTAGACTCTTGAGGCGATCTTGTGTGTATGATCATCCCCGAGGGTCAAGTGTTTTGAGTTGACATTTCCAAATCATTTGGTCTCTCTCGATGTTTAGTAGCTGGCTCATCTTCTGACTTTGGAAATAGCATAGAAGATTGGGTCATTTGAGCTTTGATTTGCTTTCCCGCTTCAGTGCTTTAGATCTTATTCGAGGTTTGCCTAGGTTAAAATTTGAGAAGGATCTTATTTGTGCTCCCTATCGACATGGGAAAATGGTTGTTGCTTCTCACCCACCTGTGAATCAGGTAATGACTGAGCATCTAGGCGAGCTGTTGCACATGGACATTGTTGGTCCAGCTCGTGTTTGCTCAGTTGGTGGGAAGTGGTATGTGCTTGCGATCGTTGATAATTTTTCGAGGTATTCATGGGTTTTCTTCATGGAATCTAAGGATAAGGCATTTCTTTTTATTCAAGATTTGATCTTGAGGTTGAAGAATGAGTGACCAAAAGATGTCATGAGAGCTATTCAAAGTGACAATGGCATAAAATTCAAGAACGTTCATTTTAAAGCCTTTTGCAATGATCTTGGTCTTGAACACCAGTTTTCATCGCCTTATATCCCTCCTCAGAATGGTATTGTTGAACGGAAGAATTGGACCCTTTGTGAAATGGCTAGGACGATGCTTGATAAGCATAGGACTCCTAAAAAATATTGGGCCGAAGCCGTTAACACTGCTTGCTATGTTTCCAATCGGTTCTTCCTACGAGTTTTCCTGAAGAAAACTTCTTATGAGCTGATGCATCGACGTTCCCCCAAAGTGAGTCACCTGAGGGTGTTTGGCTGCAAGTGTTTCATTCTCAAGCAAGGGAATTTGGACAAATTTGAGTCTCATTCCACGGATGGTATCTTTCTTGGTTATGCTTCTCATAGTCATGCTTATTGTTTGCTTAATCTTGAAACTAACCGAATCGTGGAAACTTGTGAAATTACATATGATGAAACTATGCCTTGCACAACCCCTATCTTTGAAGTTGCAGGTGAACATGAAATGGGGCAAAGCATCTTTGAGGAAGAGGAAAAGCATGTGGATAGTGGTGATGAAGGAGATGATGAGATTGACCATGCTCTAGCTGCTACTCCTGCACCTTCTACTTCGACTATAATTGTTGATGGCCCTACCTCCACTCCCACTACTACAAGCCATCAACAAGTACTACTACAAGATGATGAAGAAGAAGAATAGAGTGAGGCAACTGCTGTTGAGGGGGAGGCGACTTCAGAGCGAGGGGCTCCATGACACATTCAGCGTAACCATCCCCCACAACAGATGATCGGTAACTTACATGAGCACACCACTAGGCACAGCTCTAGGCAGATTGCACACTTTGCACATTCTGCATTTGCTGCCTCTTTTGAACCCCGAGATATTGAACATGTTTTATCCGATTCAAACTGGGTCAATGCCATGCATGAGGAGTTAGAAAGCTTTGAGAGAAATAGGGTTTGGGTTTTAGTTGAACCACCTCCAAATTGCCACCCCATAGGAATAAAATGGGTTTTCAAAAAACAAACAAGGTGAAAATGGGTTGGTTGTGAGAAACAAAGTGAGGTTGGTTGCCCAAGGTTTTAGCCAAAAGGAGGGAATTGATTATGTAGAAACCGTTGCCCCTGTTGCCCATTTGGAAGTGATTAGAATTCTTCTGGCCTTTTCTATGGCTAAAGGTTTTAAGCTCTTCCAAATGGATGTGAAAAGTGCCTTCCTAAATGGTTTTATTGAGGAAGAAGTGTATGTGAAACAACCCCCTAGTTTTGAGAGTCCAAAGTATCCTAACCATGTATTCAAAACCTAGAAAGCTCTCTATGGCCTAAAACAAGCACCCCGAGCATTGTATGCTAGGTTGAAATCCATTCTGCTTGGGAATGGGTTTGAAATGGGGTCAGTGGATAAAACTCTCTTTCTTCTCAGGCAAGGCAATGACTAGTTGGTTATTCAGATTTACGTGGATGATATTATCTTTGGTGGTTCCTCTCATGTTTTGGTTGCCAAGTTTGCAGATGACATGAGCAGGGAATTCAAGATGTCAATGATGGGTGAGCTGACCTTCTTACTCGGGCTACAAATCAAGCAAAGTAAGGATGGAACCTTTGTGCGCCAAGGCAAGTACACGAAGGATGTGCTGAGGAAGTTTGACATGGCTGATGCCAAGCCATTGTCAACTCCCATGGCGACGATGACGGTTTTGGATGCGGATGAAGATGGAGAACCAGTGGACCAGAAGGAGTACCAAAGCATGATCGGCTCCCTCCTATACCTGACGACAATGAGGCCGGACATACACTTCGCATTGTATCTATGCGCTCGTTTTCAGGCTTCACCAAGAACATCACATCGCCAGGCAGTCAAGAGAATCATGAGGTATCTTCGTTTTACACCTAAGTTTGGTTTGTGGTACTCTGCCTCCTCGACAATCACACTTTGTGGTTACTTCGATGCGGATTTTGCTGGGTGTCGGTTGGATCGCAAGTCCACTTCTGTTACTTGGTAGTTTCTTGGTTCGTCTTTGGTTTCCTGGTCTTCCCGCAAACAGTCCAGTGTTGCTCAGTCTACTGTGGATGTTGCTGCTGCTAGCTGCTGTTCATAGCTATTGTGGATGATTTCCACTCTGAGAGACTTTGGTTTGGATTGTTCTTGTGTACCCCTTCTTTGTGACAACACGAGTGCCATTAGTGTAGCCAAGAACCCCGTTCTCCACTCAAAAACCAAATACATAGATGTAAGATATAATTTTCTGAGAGATCATGTTGAGAGAGGGGACATTGACCTTGGCTATGTTGCTACCCAAAACCAACTAGCTTACATCTTCACCAAACCCCTGGATCAAGCCACTTTTGCTCATTTGCGGGGGGAGTTGGGTGTGTGCTTTCTTTTCTGAGTTGAGTTTTGGAGCTTCTCTTGTATTGTACCTGTATAGCAATTTTTCTTGTTAGCATCTTTGTAGTATGCTAATTTGGCTTCATTGCATCTATATCATATTGCACTAGATGAGCTTCTCTTATATGCCCTAACTACTATCTTATGCTACTTGTGAGCTAGTGTCTTGGTTGGTTATGGTTGATGCAATGTGTAGTTATGCTCTTGATGAAATTGTACACATGTTGAGATAACTGTTTTTGAAATCAACTGCTAAATCCTACTCTATTAAGTTGCCCTTGTTTGAATGCTGGTTTCAATTTTAGCTTGTGGTTGGAATTCATGTTCTTTTAAATTGGGTCAAAAGATCTAGGTATTATTGCAAATATTTAGCCCATGATGCACCCCTTGGGGAAGCATCGCTTCTTTGTGCCGCAAAGGCATGAGAGGCTGCAGGAGATGCTGTGCAAAATTGTTGAAATCAGGATTAGCTTAATGTTGAGAACTTACCAAATATTTATGCTTAATGCTCATTTTTTTATTGTTTAGTTGTTACATGATGTCTGCCAAAAAGAAGTAGGCACATGGTTTCAACAAGCTCAGGCATGACTTGTGATGCATATATGGGTGTTTGCAATGATCTTTTGTTGAGAATGTATCTTCCTTGTATGAGCTCTTGATGGCCTAGTTTATTCTTGCTTGGGTGATTCTTGACTAGGTGCTTGCTCATGTGGTGATCTTTTTATACATTGCTAAAACATGATACTTGCTTCACCTCCTGGTTGTAACATAATATCCTCTTGATGGTGATACTCTTGCTCTTTCTAATCCTCCAAGCATTTTCTCTCTTGTAGCCTTTGAGAGTATTTTGTGGTATATTTGAGAAGCTTGGTAGATTATGCATTTCATGACATGCATTTTGTGCTCTCATGCTTGTCTTGATCTTTGCATTGTCAACAAGGGGGAGAGAAATTTACACAAACTCATTCATCTATCAAAAGGGAGAGATTGCTTTTATGCATGATTTCAGGGGGAGTGCATTTGTTCAAGGGGAGTCGAGTCTTTGTGACCTTTTTATGCTCTTGTGCTCTTTTGCTTAAGATGAGTGCTTACTTCAAGTTTAGCTCTCGTGTGATGGGATTTATCGTATATGTACATTGTAAAATCACAAAAGAACGTGCAACAAAATATATTTACACATTGTATAGATGTGCAAACATTTCAAGGACTATCCCGCTATGCCATGTACTGTAGAATAAGCCATCCATCTGAAAATCTGTGGCACGATGAATCATCAGCTATATAAATATACAAACATATATTTTAAGAAATAAAGGATATTGACACTTTAAAATGCTGGTGTGTCATAGCTGGTTACCCATCAGCGTCTTCCACAATCCCTTTCGCACGTTCAAATTTCTATTTACAAATATCCTCCCATGAATCAAGTTTAAGTTGTCTAAATGTGGCCTGAAATTTTAGGTGAAACCCTTCAATCTGTATCGCATAATGTTTATATAGCACATACGTGGCATAATTTGGAATGGGTTTAGTGTCAATTACAATAAGTTTTTTCTGCTTAATGTCGAGTACATAAAGCAGGTAGGTATTGACGTGCTTCCATTGCAAGAGAATCTGCAAAACACTCAGTATTAAGACCACAAAGGATATGTAATGAATAAATGATAACATGAAAAGGACTTACATATCTACAACCTAGTATGTCATATTTTACTATTTCCCATCTACCAATCACATCAGCTAACTCTTTACCACTGCAACGTGTACGATATTTTTCATGATGTGTTAACTCCAACATTTAACAACAAAGCGAGCATCCATCTCACACACAAGCAATTTCTTTCCATTCTAAAAAACGGAAACTTCATTCAAAATTCGAATCGTGCATGCAAATAGATATCAGCAGTCTCGAACTCTTCTCAAAAACAGTCTCGATATGAAATACATTAGATCAAAAATATGACCATAACAAATAACAAAGATTCTCACATTGTCCACTCACACAAGCGGACCACGCCAGGCACCGAGCAAAGACTGTCTTGTGCTCGTGTTGTTGGGATATGAGGTAGGCTACACTAGCGCAAATCAAAATTTCTACCGTGTAAAACAAGGAAGAACTGTCGTATAAGGATCATGGGATTACCACTCGACGCACTACTGGTGCGGAAGATGTAGATATGCATCGATGCAGTGAAGACGATCACGTAGTCGTACGTAGTCGATCAACGTAGTCGTACGTAGTCGATCACGTCAACGTCCAGCAGCTCCTCAGCAGCTCGTCCACGTGCAGCAAGATCGCCTCCCGTACTGCGGCTCGTCGGCGGCTCGTCGGCGGCTCGTCCAAGTGCTGCAGGCGCAACACCTCCAAGGTATCCACACGTGTAGGGAGGAAGCGTCGCAAGCTGGACTGCTAGATCCGCGAGTTGCAACAGGCGAGGGCGTAGGAGGCGCGGCAGGTGTGTTTCACCAAAAAAGGTGTGAACCCTAGGGCGCCCCCACCTCTCTATTTATAGAGGTTCCTGACGGGCCTCTGGGTCCGAGGCTGTGGCGGAACCGCCCAACTTAAGCTGGTTTAAGTGCGCCTAATCGCTGTCGGAGCAGCAATTATCCGAAACGCACCTAAAACAGCATAAGTCCGGTAGTCTGTCGAGTGTCCCTAGGACTCCTCGAAAGATCCACGGCGTGCTTCATCACCATACATCAGGATAATATCCGCGATGGGATAATATCAACAAATATTTCATTTTTACATACATAATTAAGAGGTACGAGTTATTACAAGACTTCAAGTTGAAACAAACTTAGTGATGCATAGTTAGACAAGCTCTATGATTAAACATAAATAGTTTAGGAGAAGATGCGTCGATAAACGGTTTTCTAGAGTATTGAGAGACTCAGGTCAATACTCTAGGTCTTCGGGGTCTCCTCCTCGGTAGCTTCCTGTGGAGCTTCTGAAAGATAACCACAAGGGGAAAACCCTGAGTACGGGGTACTCAGCAAGTCTTACCCGACTAACCAATATAATAGTTTTTCTTTGGAATGCATGTCAGCCTTTGGGTGTGCTTGGTTGACACGGTTTTTGCCGAAAAGCTTACTACGAGTGAGGCCTTAGTTTTGTCTTTTAGTTTAGTTAAGTTGTTACCTAACCATTCTAGATGATAACGGAAGTAAAACAATCATAACTGTTAATTCATACAGTACTTGGCAACAAGAGATTTTATATCACATGAGTTATACTACGATGCTCAACAGTGACCAAGTGCATTCATAACCGAGAATTGCGGCGATCCGGATCAATTTACATCCTGCAGGAGAGTACCCCGATCACCAGCATTATACGACTGTCCAGGTCGTACTAGCAACCTCTCGATTAGTAAAGTCAATGATTAGGAACACAACTACCCGGACCCAGGGATGCACCCCCACATGGGACCCCATGTCTGGCCTGATCTCCATGTGAGTTTCAGGCTACACCCCTGCCAATCTCCAGCACGTCAAATGCGGGTACGAAGCATTCCTGATCATAGAATTTACTAACCTACTGGGCTTTACTGTTCCAATACCCAGTAAGTGATCAGATGTTATCACTTGATCAGCGGTTAAGACAACGATCGGGCCTTAACCAGATTAATCTAGTAGACAGAACTACATCTCTAGCTTCTGTCCGTTTTCATATTCCAGACTATCTTTCATAAGCAATATGTATGACTTAAGAGTTTTCCTTAAGGTTGGTAAACCAAGCATGTAAGCAAGTAAGCATTTCTAGACTTGGGTTGTCTTCTAAGGTTTGAACAAGTGGCAAAGATGTCCTTAAAACAAGGTATGATTGTACACAAGAATAGGTTTCAAGCAACTCCTAGACTTAGTGCATACATAAATCAAATAACCGATAATAAGCCACATGAAATAACGACTCCAAAATAGATAGGTATAAATGCACCGGGGCTTGCCTTGATCGTTAAAAAGATTAGTAGACGCCGACGGATTCGCTTCACAGGGGACAAATTCAAACACCTCGTCGGACTCCAAGGGTCCTTCTGAAAATTCCCAGTAATCCTCTTCTGGCGCTTCTGGATCTACGGTACATACATGCAGGGGTTAGAATGCAAACTTTTTAAATAACAGACTATACAACTTTCCTTCATGATAAAGTTGCAAGCCAACAAGGACTATACGACTTATCACGAATAAGTTGTAAGTCAACACACAAAAGAAATCTAAAAGATTAACCTATTTTTTTTATTTTTTTTCTTACTTTTAACCCTTCCTATAGCCTTTTTAATTTTTGAGAAGTGGTAATTATTTTCTGACTTGAAAATCTAATTTCTTATGGGTTAAGGATTATTTGTGATTGATAAAGCATTATTCATATTTTATACATTTTATAAATATTAAGTATTTATTTAATTACCTTAAAAGAAAGGCATTAAATAAATACCCAAATTTTTATTATTTTCCTAGGGTGTAAAAATTTTAATGCATAAAGGAAAATAAAACAAGCCTAACAAAATTGGTTTCACTAATTTTGGACACTCCTACAAATTTCTGTGATTAAAATGGTGTAAAATGAATTTAAACGGATTATTTTGCTAAAGAAATCTAACTTTTCCCGAAAATTCCCCCGGAAAACTTTTCTTACTCACCCCCATGCTACCCTCTCTCACGAAACACTGGGCCCCACGACGCGGACCCCACCTTCCTATTCACTTCTACCCGCCAGCCCTATCCTCCCTCCGACGGGCCCCGTGGGCCGTTTTTCTTTTTCTTTTTCCGCTTCCGATCCAAATAACGGCCCACGGCCTTCCTTTCCTCCTTTCTTTTTTCTTTCGCGAAGTCGGCCCGCAAGCTGTTTCGGCCTCCGGCCCTCTCCTTTGCGGTTGACGGCGCCGGCCCTTTGGGCTTCCAACGCACCAGCCCAACAACCGACTGCGCGCGCCCGGCCCTTTTCTTTTTTCCACTTATTCGCGCGCGCGTCACTACTGGGCCTCCGAGCCGTGGCCCAGCAATCGCCCGTGCCCGGCCGGCCTGCTTCCGCTCCCCCCCCCTTTTCTCTTTATTGACGTGCGGGCCCAAGCGCCAGACTCTTCTTCCTCCTCCCGCCAAAACGCACGCGCGACAGGGGGCGGCGCGACTCGCCGGCCGGCGCCCTCCCGGCGGCGGGACCAGGTGACAACACCAACCCTAGACCTACACGACCTTGTGCGCGGCGACAGCTTCCCCGGAGATGGCCAGAGCCATCCCCGCCACGGCGACGGGCGGCGACTCCTTCGGCCGGCCGTGGTTACTCGCGACAACGGCAAAACTAACTCAAACGACTACCCTTACACCCTTCTGGGATCCTAAGGACTCGATTACAACTACTCAGGAAGAAAGAGAGGTGGCGCAAGCTGGTTCTCACCGTGAGCAGGCGGTGCGACGGCAGCGGACAGAAGCGGCGGTGAGCACGGCTATCCCGGCAAAGATGTGGGACGACGACTGGCTCAGGGTGCAGCTGGGGTGTATGTGGAGGAGTGGACGAGAGGAATCGACGGGAGACGAGTTGTGGCGGCGGAATTTTGCTTGGCGGTGAAGCTTGACAGAGGGGAGCGGGCGGCGGTAAAAAGGGGAGGCAGTGAAACGGTGGCGCGGGAACAGTAAACATTCAAGGATTTCACCGCGCGCATGGCTGCCACCGTGGTCTACTGCTAGGCTTGCGTGGTGAGGAGGTGGCCTAGCTAGTCATGCTGGCGAGCTATCGGAAGCGGCGGCGGTGACACGTCCTGGTGCTCAGTCACCGTTCTTCTGGCGCCCGTGATCTTCAGAAGCAGTTGATGGTTGATTCGAAATCCGACGGCCTCCCATGCTTTACAAAACTTGGAGATAAACTCGAGCTTGCCATCTTTTATTTTGGCGTCGGTTTGAGATAAACACCGAATTGAATAGAATTTGGATTTGTTTTCTCAAGTTCTTCGGAATTGCACTGAAACCTTCATTCAGTTTCGTCAGACATCGTCAATGTCATAGAGCTCACTTAGCAACTCGATTTCATGCTCAAATTCTTCTGCCCTTAGTCCAACTTCACCTCAGACATACTCTACTATGTCCTAATGTTCCATTTTGCTCATGAACAAGTATATCTTTTGATTTAAATTGCTCTGAATTTGAGCTCCAAGTCGATGCTTTGCTGCCATTCAGACTTAGTAAAAATTCAGAGTTTCAGTTAACTTTGTGATTTTGTGCTGACTTTGAGCTCGAGTTTGACTTCCTTCCCTTTACTGTTCCTGGCCAACAACTCATGATTATTGTAGTCCAAGATCCATACTTCAATATAGTGTAGCTGTTGTAGTGCACTTATTGGAAAAATTCTCCAGAAACAAATTTTGAAAATGAACTCTGTTGCTGTTTCACTGGTCTGCTGTTGTCGGACGGTGAACAGTAAACAGCATTTCTGATTTTCTTTTTCCTTCTTTGATTCTTTGTAATATTTGGCACCAATTTAGCTCCCAATTTTTGGATCCCACAATTCCAAATAATCTCATACTTGTGCTCCACATGTTTGACAAATTTTTCTGAATTTCAAATTTCAATTTCAAATTTCGGTCAAAATTTGGCCGAATTTGACCTTTTTGCCATTTTTTTTTCTTCTTTTTCTTTTGGATTTCCTTCTGAATTTTTCAGGGTCACTATTTGACTTCAAATGGCACTTATTACAGCCTCTCCCCCTTAACAGAATCTCGTCCCGAGATTCCCGGGGTTAAATTCTTGGTTTTTGGAATGGAAAGGAAACTGCGTCAGGTTATTTACTTTTTCTTTTTCTGTACAAGGATAGTGGGTTAGTGGTCCTTGTTCATCTGTCCCTGACGGTTTCAAATAACTCCGGGTATTTAGACTCTAGGTCTTCCGCTTTTTCCCAAGTAGCTTCATCCGGAGTATGATTTTTCCATTGTACTTTATAAAACGTGATACTCCGAGTTCGGGTATCGCGTGTCTTTTGATCCAGAATTTTAATAGGTTTTTCTTCATATGTTAGATCCGGTTCGAGCTCAATCTCTGGATCCTCCAAAATTTCTTCTGGAACTCTTAGGCATTTCTTAAGCTGAGATACATGGAATACGTCATGTATAGAAGCAAGTTGATCAGGCAATGACAACTTATATGCCACGGGACCCTTTTGTTCCAGAATTTCATAGGGACCAATGTATCTCGGGGCTAGCTTACCCTTTACTCCAAAGCGCTGTATGCCTTTCATTGGAGATACCTTTAAATATACAAAATCTCCGGTAGAAAATTCCAAAAACCGTCTCCTTTTGTCTGAATAACTCTTCTGCCGGGATTGAGCTATTTCCAAGTGCTTGCGAATTTTCCGGACCTTTTCCTCGGTTTCCATAACCAAGTCCGATCCTAGATGTGTCCTTTCTCCTACTCCTGACCAATTTAGAGGAGTTCGGCATTTTTGACCATACAAGTCTTCGAAAGGTGCCATTTTAATGCTAGCTTGATAACTATTATTATAGGAGAACTCGGCTAGGGGTAGACATTCGTCCCATAGCTTAGAGAAAGTAAGGACACATGCTCTTAACATATCTTCCAAAATTTGATTAACTCTTTCTGTCTGTCCTCCAGTTTGAGGATGATAAGCAGAACTTCTAATGAGGGTAGTACCCATGTCCTTTTGCAGTTGTTCCCAGAATCTGGAAACAAACTGGGAGCCTCGATCGGAGATAATGGTTTTTGGCACTCCAGGCAAAGATACAATCTGGGTTATATAGAGCTTGGCATATGTCGACACGTGGTAAGTAGTCTTAACTGGAATAAAGTGAGCTGACTTAGTAAGACGGTCGACAATAACCCAGATGGAATCATACCCCTTAGAAGTGGTAGGTAATCCTACTATGAAATCCATAGAAATATCTTCCCATTTCCAGACAGGAATTTCTGAGGGTTGTAACAGACTCGCCGACTTCTGTAATATGGGTTTAACTCTTTGGCAAGTGTCACATTTTGACACATATTTTGCAATTTCCGGTTTCATTTTGGCCCACCAAAACCTTTGCTTTAAATCTTGGTACATTTTATTGGTTCCGGGATGAATGGAGAACTTGGATGAATGTGCTTCTTTTAAGATTAATCTTCTCAGGTTCTCATCTTCCGGAACTACTATTCTGTTCTTGAAATATAGTCCTCCGTCTTCTTCTTGATTAATTTCAGGAACCTTCCCCTTGGCTTTTTGCTGATGAAGTGCTTTAATCCATGGGTCTTCTTTTTGGGCTGCTATGATTCTTTCTTTTAGGATATCTTGAATCATAACATTCTGGAGGGTGCCTTGCTTTACTATTTCCAAACTTAAGCCTTCCATTTCTTCGCACAGGGTCTTCAGGTTAGACTGGACGGTAGCGCAATGGCATTGGGCCTTTCTGCTCAAGGCATCGGCCACCACATTAGCTTTACCAGGATGGTAATGAATCTCTAGTTTATAATCTTTAATCAGTTCTAGCCACCGCCTTTGCCTCATATTCAAGTCCATCTGAGTGAAGATATACTTCAAGCTCTTGTGGTTAGTAAAGATACGACATTTACTACCTAAAAGATAGTGTCGCCATATCTTTAGTGCATGCACTACGGCAGCGAGTTCCAAGTCATGAGTAGGGTAATGTTCTTCATGCCGTTTTAACTGACGAGAAGCATAAGCGATAACCCTACCTTCTTGCATTAGAACACACCCGATGCCTGTTCCTGAGGCATCGCAGTATACATCAAAGGGTTTTTCTATATCAGGTTGAGCTAGCACTGGGGCTGTAGTTAATAATCTCTTTAAGACTTGGAAGGATTCCTCGCACTCAGGTTTCCATTCAAATTTCATGTCCTTCTTTAATAACTCGGTGATTGGCTTAGAAACCTTAGAGAAATTGGGAATGAATCTACGGTAATAACCAGCCATTCCCAAGAAACTTCTTACTTCATGAACAGAAGTTGGTGATTTCCAATCCAATATATCCTTGACTTTTCCGGGATCTACTTCAATTCCTTTTTCGGACAGTATATGCCCAAGGAATGGAACTTTCTTTAACCAAAATTCACACTTACTAAATTTGGCATATAACTGGTGTTCCCGGAGTCTATTTAGAACAATGCGCAAATGTTGCGCATGTTCCTCTTCATTTTTAGAAAAGACAAGGATATCGTCTATAAAGACAACCACAAATTTGTCCAGTTCCGGCATGAATACTGAATTCATGAGATACATAAAATGCGCTGGGGCATTTGTCAATCCGAAAGACATAACCAAATACTCATATAGTCCATATCGGGTGGAAAAGGCTGTTTTTGGTATGTCCTCGGGTTTTATCTTAATCTGGTGGTACCCTGACCGAAGGTCGATTTTTGAAAAGACCTTAGCTCCAGACAACTGGTCGAACAACAAGTCAATCCGGGGTAGTGGGTACTTGTTTTTGATGGTTACCGCATTCAAGGGACGGTAATCCACACATAGCCTTAAGGTACCATCTTTCTTTTTAACAAAGAGAGCTGGGCAACCCCATGGTGAAGTACTGGGTCGGGCAAAACCCTTATCCAACAATTCTTGGAGTTGTGTTTTTAATTCTGCTAACTCTTTAGGTGGCATTCGATACGGTCTTCTAGAGATAGGAGCAGTACCGGGTTCTAATTCAATAGTGAATTCTACCGCTCTGTCAGGCGGTAGCCCAAGCAACTCTTCTGGAAATACATCTAGGAACTCATTAACGACAGGAATAGATTCTAGAGTCACTGCTCTAGTCTTTTTGACCATTTGGTCCAAACAAGGTTGAATGGGTAATTGGAGTTCGAAAGAATGGCCCTGGTCATCTTTCATGCTAACGATCCGTGGAACCATATTAATTCGAACTTCATGTGCTTTCATCCAATTTACCCCCAAAATAATATCTATTCCTTGATCTTCCAGAATTAAAGGATAAGCTCCCACTTTATTTCCTTCTAGATTTAAAATCACATTGCGAGCTACTTGATTGGTATACTGCGTAGCACCAGTAGCTTGAATAGCATATTTGACATCTAAAGTATGAACTTCTAGTTGATGTTGTGTGACAAACTCTTTACTTATAAAAGTATGTGATGCACCGGAATCAAATAAAACCATAGCAGGATAATTGTTAACAAGGTACATACCTGCTAGGACTGGCTCTCCTTTTGGGATTTCTTCTACAGTCATATAGTGAGCCTGTCCTGTCTTGGTATTAACAAACTTGCGACGGACAAACTTTTGTCCAGAGCCTTGGCCCGAGGTTTGAGCCTTTAAGTTCGCGTTTCCCCCAATTTTGGGAAAACGACAGTCTCGGGCGAAATGTCCTGGCTTCCCACAGTTGAAACAAACCTGTGGGGTTCCTGAAGGAGTAGGGTTACGAAACCCAAAGGATGGTGCAGTTCCAGGACGAGGAGCAGCACTGGGAGCTCTGGCATTCCAGGACTGGAAAGGTCTTTGCTGGAATGAGGGACGATACATGGGTCGGGGAGGACCTGTATATACCATCCTCATCCTCTGAGGAGCATTTCCAAAATTTCCAGAAGGAACAGCCTTCCTCTTTAATGCCTCTTCCTTTTTCAATGTTTCATCTAATGCTTTCATCTTTTCTTCTGCGGTAATGGCTGTACTTACCGCGGAACTGTAATCAGCAAACGTGCAGGTGGATAATTTTTCCTGCATTCTTGTATTAAGCCCCCGGAGATAACAATCCCTCTTTCTGGTCTCCGTAGTAACATGCTCTGGAGCATATTGGGCTAAGTGGTCGAACTCATTGGTGTATGCTAGAATACTGTGAGTTCCTTGTTGCAGTCCCAAGAACTGTTCCAGCTTCATCCTCATGACGCCCTCGGGTATAAACTGCGTCCGAAAGGCTTCCTTAAAATCTTCCCATGTGACTTCCCTTCCCACTGGCTGCCTGGCCAGATGACTGGTCCACCAAGTTGCTGCGGGACCCTGAAGCTGAAGCCCCGCAAACTCGACCTTCTGAACGGCAGTACATTGGGGAATTACTCGAAATTTCTGCTCCATGGCCTGAAGCCACTCATTAGCCTCCAAAGGATGCTCAGCTTTTAAGAAGACCGGGGGACGTGTTTCCAAAAATTGGGTGTAAGACACCCCCTGCTCCTGCTCTCTCCTACGTCCACCGTTGCCGGTGTTCTGTACTATCATTTGGAGTAAGCGGGCTTGCTCTGCCCCAGAATTCATTAAACTGGCTATTGCGTCAGCCAAGGTGGGTGCTCTGGGTAAATCCTCTTCCTGTCCTCTGGAACCTGAAGCTCGGGGTTCTCTGGGATCCGTCATGCTGCCAAGAGTAACAAGATATTAATATCTACGGTGCATTTTTATCAACAACTTTCGGCATAACATATCACATATCACAGCATGCTCACACACAAGCCATACTTATGTACATACTTATTTATATTACATGCCTAGGAGTTAATATTTACAAAACCCCTTGGTGCCACTTGTCCATCACTCATATCTTACAAGAATATATTACAACATATTCAACCAAGTTCACATCAACCGTCGTAAGGAAAAATGCCCAGTTCTTCAGCATTTAATCCCAGTCGTGCCATGGCTTCTTGCAGGACGTCTTGGTCCACGGTCATCAGAGTTTGCCCTGGGGGAGAAACAGGTGGAGCCTGATTGACAGAATTCTCGCTTCCGGACTCCGGTCCGTAGTCACTCCAAGTGCGAGAAGTGTCGGAGGTACTAATTCCAGAATTTCCTTCCATCTCTTCTGGCTCCTCTTCCTCTTCACCTTCCTGTTCTCCTTCTCCCCACTGCTGCATGGGACCATAGCCCTGAGGATCTAGTCCATCGGCATTGGCATTGGCCCACGCAAACTGCTGATTACCCGCAGGGACTTCGCCCTGATCATCTTCCATATCCACATCAAAACCTTCTAGATTTTCGTGAGCATATAAATCTATTTCCGGATCGGCCGGTAGCACTGGCTCTTCTTCCATTTCTATCACAGGCACTAGCTGATCTGCTTCTTCCGGGTTTTGTGGTTGAGGCTCTTCTGGTGGGGGAGGTGGTGGAACATTAATAATATTTTGTGCAGGTGCTTGAGCTTGCATTTCTTCTAGGGCTAGACGAAGGGATAGAATCTCGTCTAGCTGCTGAAATCTCTCCGCCTCCAGCCTATGGACATTGGATTCAGCTTCTTCTCTTGCTCTATCTGCCATGCTTCGACTTGCTTCGATGAACCCCTGTAGCGCTCGAAGTTTTTCTTCATAGTCCTCAATCCGCCTGGACTGCTCTCGCATTGCCTTCTCCATCTCGTGCTCCCTTGCCATTGCTGCCTTCTTGTACATTTCCTTGTCATACCGGGCACCCATTGCTTCCATTCTAGTATCTTCGTTCTTCTATCTTTGATTGTAATATTCCCGGATACAAGCTTGATGTAGATTATACATAGCGGTCATGTAGTCCGAAGCAGCAGCCACCAACACATCGTGCTCCACACGAGATGTGTTCTTCAAGGCTTTGATCCTCCGCTTCCATATCCCGTCATCTTGATGCTTAATTGGATAGAATCGAGCAGAGCTCGACCCTATTTCCACCTTATGATTCTCACACAGCTCAGTAAGAGCTGTCATAGCTGCCCTTTCTATAGTATCATGGAATTCGAAACCTGATTCCATTACTTCCTCCAGGCGCCAATTAGGTCGGGTATCATCATCCGGGATATGCACATACACCGTGCAATATTGCTTATGGCCGGTATCTTCCTTTCTCCAATAGTACTCTGGGGGACTATGAAAACCCAACTCTTGTAGTGTCTTCCAAAGTAACTGCACAAACCCTGGTTTATCCAGATAACGACCACGAGTCCACCCATCCCTATCCGTGTAACCTTCTTCAAACATCCTATAAAAGAAACGAGGTCAGGTCTAGCGGCACTCACCAAACCCAAAAGTTTTAAACATGCAATGCAATTATGATGCAACGATTCCTACGTACTTTCAGACTCATATACATACTCGTAGGAAAAGTGGTGGCATCGTAATCTCTCTCTAATAATAAACTACCGAATACTAGCGACACGCAGCAAACAGTTAGCATCTGCAAAACAATCAACCGGTTAACACTACTGCCACCTGTGACTCTTGTTTTTGTTTATTAAAATATGGTCTCAAAGATTTTTAAAAGGTAATATTTGTTGATTATCCCAACCTACGGCTCTGATACCAGCTGTGGCGGAACCGCCCAACTTAAGCTGGTTTAAGTGCACCTAATCGCTGTCGGAGCAGCAATTATCCGAAACGCACCTAAAACAGCATAAGTCCGGTAGTCCGTCGAGTGTCCCTAGGACTCCTCGAAAGATCCACGGCGTGCTTCATCACCATACATCAGGATAATATCCGCGATGGGATAATATCAACAAATATTTCATTTTTACATACATAATTAAGAGGTACGAGTTATTACAAGACTTCAAGTTGAAACAAACTTAGTGATGCATAGTTAGACAAGCTCTAAGATTAAACATAAATAGTTTAGGAGAAGATGCGTCGATAAACGGTTTTCTAGAGTATTGAGAGACTCAGGTCAATACTCTAGGTCTTCGGGGTCTCCTCCTCGGTAGCTTCCTGTGGAGCTTCTGAAAGATAACCACAAGGGGAAAACCCTGAGTACGGGGTACTCAGCAAGTCTTACCCGACTAACCAATATAATAGTTTTTCTTTGGAATGCATGTCAGCCTTTGGGTGTGCTTGGTTGACACGGTTTTTGCCGAAAAGCTTACTACGAGTGAGGCCTTAGTTTTGTCTTTTAGTTTAGTTAAGTTGTTACCTAACCATTCTAGATGATAACGGAAGTAAAACAATCATAACTGTTAATTCATACAGTACTTGGCAACAAGAGATTTTATATCACATGAGTTATACTACGATGCTCAACAGTGACCAAGTGCATTCATAACCGAGAATTGCGGCGATCCGGATCAATTTACATCCTGCAGGAGAGTACCCCGATCACCAGCATTATACGACTGTCCAGGTCGTACTAGCAACCTCTCGATTAGTAAAGTCAATGATTAGGAACACAACTACCCGGACCCAGGGATGCACCCCCACATGGGACCCCATGTCTGGCCTGATGTCCATGTGAGTTTCAGGCTACACCCCTGCCAATCTCCAGCACGTCAAATGCGGGTACAAAGCATTCCTGATCATAGAATTTACTAACCTACTGGGCTTTACTGTTCCCATACCCAGTAAGTGATCAGATGTTATCACTTGATCAGCGGTTAAGACAACGATCAGGCCTTAACCAGATTAATCTAGTAGACAGAACTATATCTCTAGCTTCTGTCCGTTTTCATATTCCATACTATCTTTCATAAGCAATATGTATGACTTAAGAGTTTTCCTTAAGGTTGGTAAACCAAGCATGTAAGCAAGTAAGCATTTCTAGACTTGGGTTGTCTTCTAAGGTTTGAACAAGTGGCAAAGATGTCCTTAAAACAAGGTATGATTGTACACAAGAATAGGTTTCAAGCAACTCCTAGACTTAGTGCATACATAAATCAAATAACCGATAATAAGCCACATGAAATAACGACTCCAAAATAGATAGGTATAAATGCACCGGGGCTTGCCTTGATCGTTAAAAAGATTAGTAGATGCCGACGGATTCGCTTCACAGGGGACAAATTCAAACACCTCGTCGGACTCCAAGGGTCCTTCTGAAAATTCCCAGTAATCCTCTTCTGGCGCTTCTGGATCTACGGTACATACATGCAGGGGTTAGAATGCAAACTTTTTAAATAACAGACTATACAACTTTCCTTCATGATAAAGTTGCAAGCCAACAAGGACTATACGACTTATCACGAATAAGTTGTAAGTCAACACACAAAAGAAATCTAAAAGATTAACCTATTTTTTTTATTTTTTTTTCTTACTTTTAACCCTTCCTATAGCCTTTTTAATTTTTGAGAAGTGGTAATTATTTTCTAACTTGAAAATCTAATTTCTTATGGGTTAAGGATTATTTGTGATTGATAAAGCATTATTCATATTTTATACATTTTATAAATATTAAGTATTTATTTAATTACCTTAAAAGAAAGGCATTAAATAAATACCCAAATTTTTATTATTTTCCTAGGGTGTAAAAATTTTAATGCATAAAGGAAAATAAAACAAGCCTAACAAAATTGGTTTCACTAATTTTGGACACTCCTACAAATTTCTGTGATTAAAATGGTGTAAAATGAATTTAAACGGATTATTTTGCTAAAGAAATCTAACTTTTCCCGAAAATTCCCCCGGAAAACTTTTCTTACTCACCCCCATGCTACCCTCTCTCACGAAACACTGGGCCCCACGACGCGGACCCCACCTTCCTATTCACTTCTACCCGCCGGCCCTATCCTCCCTCCGACGGGCCTCGTGGGCCGTTTTTCTTTTTCTTTTTCCGCTTCCGGTCCAAATAACGGCCCACGGCCTTCCTTTCCTCCTTTCCTTTTTCTTTCGCGAAGTCGGCCCGCGAGCTGTTTCGGCCTCCGGCCCTCTCCTTTGCGGTTGACGGCGCCGGCCCTTTGGGCTTCCAACGCACCAGCCCAACAACCGACTGCGCGCGCCCGGCCCTTTTCTTTTTTCCACTTATTCGCGCGCGCGTCACTACTGGGCCTCCGAGCCGTGGCCCAGCAATCGCCCGCGCCCGGCCGGCCTGCTTCCGCTCCCCCCCTTTTCTCTTTACTGACGTGCGGGCCCAAGCGCCAGACTCTTCTTCCTCCTCCCGCCAAAACGCACGCGCGACAGGGGGCGGCGCGACTCGCCGGCCGGCGCCCTCCCGGCGGCGGGACCAGGTGACAACACCAACCCTAGACCTACACGACCTTGTGCGCGGCGACAACTTCCCCGGAGATGGCCGGAGCCATCCCCGCCACGGCGACGGGCGGCGACTCCTTCGGCCGGCCGTGGTTACTCGCGACAACGGCAAAACTAACTCAAACAACTACCCTTACACCCTTCTGGGATCCTAAGGACTCGATTACAACTAGTCAGGAAGAAAGAGAGGTGGCGCAAGCTGGTTCTCACCGTGAGCAGGCGGTGCGACGGCGGCGGACAGAAGCGGCGGTGAGCACGGCTATCCCGGCAAAGATGTGGGACGACGACTGGCTCAGGGTGCAGCTGGGGTGTATGTGGAGGAGTGGGCGAGAGGAATCGACGGGAGACGAGTTGTGGCGGCGGAATTTTGCTTGGCGGTGAAGCTTGACAGAGGGGAGCGGGCGGCGGTAAAAAGGGGAGGCAGTGAAACGGTGGCGCGGGAACAGTAAACATTCAAGGATTTCACCGCGCGCATGGCTGCCACCGTGGTCTACTGCTAGGCTTGTGTGGTGAGGAGGTGGCCTAGCTAGTCATGCTGGCGAGCTATCGGAAGCGGCGGCGGCGACACGTCCTGGTGCTCAGTCACCGTTCTTCTGGCGCCCGTGGTCTTCAGAAGCAGTTGATGGTCGATTCGAAATCCGACGGCCTCCCATGCTTTACAAAACTTGGAGATAAACTCGAGCTTGCCATCTTTTATTTTGGCGTTGGTTTGAGATAAACACCGAATTGAATAGAATTTGGATTTGTTTTCTCAAGTTCTTCGGAATTGCACTGAAACCTTCATTCAGTTTCGTCAGACATCGTCAATGTCATAGAGCTCACTTAGCAACTCGATTTCATGCTCAAATTCTTCTGCCCTTAGTCCAACTTCACCTCAGACATACTCTACTATGTCCTAATGTTCCATTTTGCTCATGAACAAGTATATCTTTTGATTTAAATTGCTCTGAATTTGAGCTCCAAGTCGATGCTTTGCTGCCATTCAGACTTAGTAAAAATTCAGAGTTTCAGTTAACTTTGTGATTTTGTGCTGACTTTGAGCTCGAGTTTGACTTCCTTCCCTTTACTGTTCCTGGCCAACAACTCATGATTATTGTAGTCCAAGATCCATACTTCAATATAGTGTAGCTGTTGTAGTGCACTTATTGGAAAAATTCTCCAGAAACAAATTTTGAAAATGAACTCTGTTGCTGTTTCACTGGTCTGCTGTTGTCGGACGGTGAACAGTAAACAACATTTCTGATTTTCTTTTTCCTTCTTTGATTCTTTGTAATATTTGGCACCAATTTAGCTCCCAATTTTTGGATCCCACAATTCCAAATAATCTCATACTTGTGCTCCACATGTTTGACAAATTTTTCTGAATTTCAAATTTCAATTTCAAATTTCGGTCAAAATTTGGCCGAATTTGACCTTTTTGCCATTTTTTTTTCTTCTTTTTCTTTTGGATTTCCTTCTGAATTTTTCAGGGTCACTATTTGACTTCAAATGGCACTTATTAGCCATTAGTACTTCTAAACCTAATCCAACTCGGATCAGATCCGAATTGGGCTTCCAGCCCCTTAAGTGTGTGACCCTATGGGTTCGGATACATATAGATATGGCCCGAGTACTCCTACTTGGCCCAATAGTCGGTAGCGGCCTCTAGCAAGATGTGCCAACTCCTATACGCACACAAAGATCATATCAGACGAACCATCACAACATAATATACATGCTATTCCCTTTGCCTCACGATATTTGGTCTAGCTTCAAGCCGACCGCTCTTTCTCAATCCTGTGATTCGGAATCCCTTTGTAGGTTAACTCTTAACCGTACGTAGCATGGCCATGCATTTTTGGATCCGATCACTCGAGGGCCCCAGAGATATCACTCTCAATCAGAGAGGGGAAAA